>NC_141045.1:38180000-38187500 GCF_052040795.2 Danio rerio
GTGGTGATTCTATAGTTGCTATGGTAACACAACAGCCATATAATATGGCAACACAGGAACTGTAGTAATTCATCTGTTGTAGTAACTCTACAGTTGCTTTGGTAACACAATCACTATAATAATTGATCCGTTGTGGTGATTTTATAGTTGCTATTGTAACACAACAACTACAAAGTACTAATAATCAAATGATGCGGCACTGCAGGGTATAATATATTACAATACACCACAGTTTAAATGTAACTACACCACAGTATTTAATACGGTTTATCAGTTCACTATTGTTAATACCACAGTATGGTGGAGCATTCATCAACAAAGAGTTGCAAATACTAGAATAAATACAGTATAATAAACTATAGAATGGTTCATAAACACTAGTTTTCATGTGGGACTGTCAAAATCAGATCACTTGAGCTTTAGAGTACTACAGAAAATATCTACAAGGTCAAGTACAGCACATAACTGTGTGCAATAAATGTACTGATGCTATTCCAGTTGGCTTTTCCGCCGGTCATGAGTCTCCACCTGCTGGTCATTTGTAGTTTTACAGGCTACTGGCACTGATTCTCACCTCCCATGAGGAAGAGCAGTCCTGCCACATACTGCATGAGTTCATTGTGCTTCCAGCAGCCCAGAAGACCAACCATCCAGCCGAAGAGTATGATGGAGACGGCCATCCCGATGAACCCCGCCGTCATCCGCTGCAGATCTGCACACACACAGAGGATCACAATAGTGACACTTTAAAGGGGAGCTAATATGCAAATATCTAGTTTATAAAGTGTTTAAATACAGTCGTGTGTCAGCAGTGTGTGAATATAAGCAGCTTCTAATGGTCAAAATCCATTAATTGTGTTGTTTATAATCAGACTTGATATAAACAGTCTGCAGAAACACTTTGATTGACATTCTCTCTTCGTACGTGTCATCAGAGAAAAGCCCCGCCCACTAGTGCCCATCTCTCCCTCATTAACATAAACAGTTTCTCATAGAGATAATGCTAGCCATGTTTTGAATCTGACGCACTGGCGTTTGTAGCTCCGCCCTCTTTTGAAAACAGCACAATCTCATTTGCATTTAAAGAGACAGTCACTAAAATGACAGAATCGAAGCCTAAAAGGGTCAGTTTCACAGTTATAAAACAATATCAGTGAGCTATTTTTTTCTCTTCCACAGTTTCTTTCCATCAAAGATTTGCTCCGAGTATTCTGCATTTTTATAAGCGGTTGTAACAGAGTTGACCAGAATGTAGAGACAGACACTAAATGTAGCCTCATTTTAGAGCAGAAATGACAAATAATACAGAAAATGAGCTTCCCTGCACTTTATATAAAGAACTCATTTAGCTTAGTAGAGTAAACTCAAAAGAAAAAGATCAAATTTAGGCTGCTTTCACACCTGTCGATCACTTGTTTTATTCCGAAACAGGGATTAAAATTATACAATGCTGCTCTTTGTTCTTGGTGCGGATCGCTTTCACACGGCAAAGTGTCTAAACAGACCAAAATAACTAAAACAAGTCGCGAGCGAGTAAACTCTCCTCACTTGGTATAGTTGAGTCACTCTATTCAAGACGAAATGTTTTTAAATTCATTCATTCATTTTCCTCTGGATTTGTCCCTTAGTTATCAGGGATCACCACAGCGGAATGAACCACCAACTATTCATTCCCTTCGGCTTAGTACACTATTTATCAGGGCTTACCACTGTGGAATGAACCACCAACTATTCAATCCAATCATTAAATCATTCCCTTTGTCTTAATCCCTTATTTATCAGGGGTCACCACAGTAGAATGAACCACCAATTATTCATTCCAACCATTAATTAATTTCCTTTGGCATAGTCTCTTATTTATCAGGGGTCACCACAGTAGAATGAACCACCAACTATTCATTCCAACCATTAATTCATTCCCTTTGGCTTAGTTCCTTTGCTTATCAGGAGTCACCACAGCGGAATGAACCACCAACTATTCATTCCAATCATTAATTCATTTCCTTTGGCATGGTCCCTTATTTATCAGGGGCCACCACAGTAGAATGAACCACCAACTATTCATTCCAAACATTAATTCATTTCCTTTGGCTTAGTCCCTTTGTTTATCAGGGGTCACCACAGCGGAATGAACCACCAACTATTCATTCCAACCATTAATTCATTTCCTTTGGCATGGTCCCTTATTTATTAGGGGTCACCACAGTAGAATGAACCACCAACTATTCATTCCAACCAATAATTCATTCCCTTTGGCTTAGTTCCTTTGTTTATCAGGGGTCACCACAGCGGAATGAACCACCAACTATTCATTCCAACCATTAATTCATTTCCTTTGGCATGGTCCCTTATTTATTAGGGGTCACCACAGTAGAATGAACCACCAACTATTCATTCCAACCAATAATTCATTCCCTTTGGCTTAGTTCCTTTGTTTATCAGGGGTCACCACAGCGGAATGAACCACCAACTATTCATTCCAACCAATAATTCATTCCCTTTGGCTTAGTTCCTTTGTTTATCAGGGGTCACCACAGCGGAATGAACCACCAACTATTCATTCCAATAATTATTTCATTTCCTTTGGCATAATTCCTTATTTATCAGGGGTCACCACAGCGGAATGAACCATCAACTATTCATTCCAACCATTTATTTATTAATTCATTCCCTTTGGCTTAGTCCCTTATTTATCAGGGGTCACCACAGCGGAATGAACCACCAACTATTCATTCCCTTTCGCTTAGTGTTAAATTAAAGATTTTGCTTTTGAAAAATAACTAATAATAATTCATCTAGGAGAAGAAAGAAATGGTACCCATATACTAGTACGTTACGTACGCAGCGCGTGCCACTCGTCCTGTCTGATGGACTTGGTGATGTTCGCCGGCAGGTATCGTGGGATATTCGGTGCCGAGTAGTAATACTTAATCGGTGTACATCTCTGAAGAACACCTGCAGAAACACACAGAAGCTTCACAAATGACCACAAGTTCATCAAGTAAAACTCAGGCTAGCGTACACATTGCTAGCACACTGTGTGTGCTGCATAAATTACAACACTGCTAGCATGTTTAAGCACAATTCTAGTGTTTTCTTACATTTCTTGCATTGTTAGCCTGATTTAGCACTCTGCTAACATCTTTAGCACTCTGCTAGCATCTTTAGCACTCTGCTAGCATCTTTAGCACGCTGCTAACATGTTTCTAGCATGATTTACCACACTTTTAGAACAGGTTGTTTTTAATCATGTGGTTCTGGTGACATGTAATGTTCAGATGGAGGGCAGGGAGTAAACATCTGAATGAGAGACAGAGGAAAGTCCATATTTTTGCCATATTTTATACCGTATTTCAGTGGAGATATATACAGAAAATAACCTAATATAATGGGCATGATCCTTGTATAATGAAGAAGGCAGAGTTTTCTACCGAACTAAAATATATTTGCCTGTCATAGAGGCGACAGATACTGTATAAGCCATTTAGTTACATGAAAAATACTATAGTAAATACTGTTTGGAAGCATACTATAGATAATTACGTGAATCAAACTGTCATAGTAATTATACTGTTGCTGTGGTACGATCAGTGGTGTAAAGTAACAACAAATACTCAAATTACTGTAATTAAGTTACAGTATAATTAGTGTAATTAATTTATAAATGCGTACTTTTCCCCTTGACTACATTTTTATTGCTTTATTGGTACTTTTACTCCACTACTTTCCTTCAACCTGCAGTCACTACTTTATTTTCATCTATAACCTGCTGAAAAATCCAGCTTAAACCAGCCTAGGCTGGTTGGCTGGTTTTAGCTGGTCGACCAGGCTGGTTTTAGAGGGGTTTTGGCCATTTCCAGCCTGGTCTTAGCTGGTCAGGCTGGAAAATGACCAGATAAATCCAGCTAAAACCAGCTTGACCAGCCTGGTTTAAGCTGGACATAGCTGGTTTTGGCTGGGCTCCCATCCTGGCTAGGTTGGTCAAGCTGGTTTTAGCTGGTCATCTCCCAGCCTGACCAGCTAAGACCAGACTGGAAATGGCTGGAAACCAGCCTGGAAATGGCCAAAACCCCTCTAAAACCAGCCTGGTCGACCTGCTAAAACCAGCCAACCAGCCTAGGCTGGTTTAAGCTGTTTTTTTCAGTAGGGATATGGATTAGAAAATTCAGTCTTGTGATTTCTGTCCAATCAAATCACTCAGAGAAGGTAAATCGCATCATAATGCACAGCCTCAGAGAAGGGTATAAACGGAGGTCAGAGCCAGCTCCAAGTGGGTGGGCCTTGGATCTCCAAGTGGGCTGTGCAAACCTTATTTAGTCGTATTTAGAGTTCAATATTGTGCTTTATGAATGTGTACATCTAACCCTAAACCCAAACTCACAGTAACCTGTTGTGTTTTATGAACGTCTACACCTAAACCCAACCTCACAGTAACCTGATAAACCCAACCTACTTGTGGTTTAAGTCCCTCCCACTTGGAGGTCACCCAACCTACTTGCGGTGTAATCCCTCCCACTTGCAGGTCTCCGGGCTGCAGCGATACCTACTTGCTCCCTCAAGACATGGGTGATTTATAAATGCAGAAAACAGTTTGAAAGCATTAAAAGTGTCCAGGAAGATGTCCAAAATCTTTACACGCCATGACCCAGAGACTGTTTAGATGCATGTCACTGATGAGAAAATGACGGATGTTTACTGTATGATGACCGAAATGGCCTTAAACACTGACCAGGCACAAGACGTCACCATGACATTAGATTGACGTTGCACCCCAACATCGTGGAGACGTTGCGTTTTGTTCAGAAATGAAAATCGGGTTAACGTCAGAACCAGTCAGGCCAACATCAATGTCCAACCTAAATTCAACCAATTATCAGTGTGTATGGATTGTGTTGTGTGGACGTTACCCTTAAGATGTCTATCAGACGTTGGATTGTGGTTGTTATACCTGACGAATAAATGTCAGTATTTGACGTCAATATGATATGTTGGCTCGACGTTGGATTTTGCTCACTTTCTAACAACCTAAAATCAACCAAATGTCAACGTCATTTGACGCCTTTATTGGACATCAAAATAACGTCATTAGACGCTGGCTAGACATTAAATTTTGGTCACCTGACGTCAAAACTTAAATCTAACCTAATAATAATGTATAAAGATGTTACATCTTGACATTGTGTGGATGTTACCACTACGATGTTTACCCGACGGTTTTTTGTTGCCATACCTAGTGAATAAATGTCAGCATTTGACATCAATAGGATGTTGGTTTAAGATGTTGGCTCGACGTTGGATTTTGGTCACTTTCTATCAACCTAAAATCAACCAAATATCAACATAATTTCGCGTCGTTATTGGACATCAAAGTAAGATCATCCTTAGACGTTGGCTAGACATTGAATTTTAGTCACCTGACATCACAACCTAAATCTAACCTAACAGTAACGTCCTATGACGTTGTGTGCCTGCTGGGCAATAACTAAACGCACTACAGAATGTTACGTTTACACACATCCACACATTACATGTAAACGCATCAGCTTTTCACAGCGTAATGCTCACTACTCTTGAGTACTTTTAAAAGCTCTACTCTTTACCCATACTTTGAGTAACAGATACTTTTACTCCACTTGCACTACATTAAGCAAGTAATGGTACTTTTAGCTGAGTATGATTTTTCAGTACTCTTTACACCACTGGGTACGACACAACTGTAGTAATAAATTAATCCACAGGCTTCAGTTTTCTATGCTATAATCACAATGCACCACAGTTTACACTAACGCTACAGTATTTATGACAGTTTATCAGTTTATTCTGTAGTATTCATTAACAAAGAGTTGTACACATTACACACTTTACTATGCGCTTCAAAAACACGCTTATTATAAACTACTATAGTTATTCCCATGTGGATATCTTCTGGACAATAAACTAAAGTGTGGACGCATATTATTATTTATTTATTTCTGTAAGGGGGGATGAAAACAATAATCTGCACGTGGATCTTGCTGTCGCCCGACTGACCATCACAACATGACGGCAGAATTTTCCTTTTCAGAACTGTTTCCTTCTATTAATATGATTCTGGAGTTTCTCAGAGCTCATTTACCTTCAAAAATCAGGTCCTTTATTATTTTGATGATGTTGAAAACCTGTAACCATTGACTTCCATAGCATTTTCTTATTTCAAGGACAGCTGAAAACCACCATTGACTTTCATTATCTTCTTCAGTGTTCAACAGAAACTGAGATGATTTAGGATTTACAAACACATTAGAATGAATGCTTTAATTTATGTGTGAACTATCCCTTTAATCAGTGTTAACAATCACAGCCTTGGATTTTAATAATGCATTAGTAAACGTTGAACTACATACAAGCGCTGTTCAATGTTTATGTGAGTAAATAGGCTAATATACGTCTCCCGTATTGTAATGTGTTCCCATACAAAAACAGCTCTGTGTTTTACCTTTAAAAATCAAGTCCTCCATCACCACGTCGAAGCCCTCCCGGTGGCACCTCCTCCAGAGGCCGGTGGTGGTGGAGTTGTAGTAGCGGCTGCAGTGCCACTCCATGACGGGCCCGAAGTGCAGCGCTTCCCGCAGAGCGGCTTCGCGCGCCGGCCGCCTCCGGAGAGGCAGGTTCTGGTTGGAGTTGTAAATATAGCCCGGGTATTTGGGGCTGGTGTATTTATCGCATCGGTCCCGGTGTTTCCGCGCGTCTGTCTCGTACCAGTAGTCGGTGCTGATGGCCATGGTGAGCAGCCCGATGGAGCAGAGCGCCAGGAAGAGCCCGCACGCCGTTAAAATCCTCATGATGCCCGCGGACGGATGTCAGGCGCTCCGCCGGGCCCATATCATCCTGAAGCCCGGTGGATGCGGCGGTTTTCGGGGCGTCAGACGGACATGTTTGCTGGAGTCTGGAGGAGGGAGAACCAGAACCAATGCCGGAGCGGAGACTGATGATGAAAACACACGCGATTCGCTGGAAGCAGCTGTTCAGCCGCAGATGCAGAACGCAGACTCCGGACACAGATGCTGCCTGTTCAAACTACTAACATTAAATGAGCTGAAACAACGCAATTCTGCAGACTTTTTGGGACGACTTAATTGTTTAATTTCATGTTCAATAACAGTTTTTGTTGGGACAACAAATGAATGCAGGATTCCACACAATTAATTCATGTTGTCCCAATAAAAACGATTAAGTTAAATCTGTTGAACATGAAATGAAACAATTAAGTTGTCCCAAATAGTCCTGTGAACCTACTCCATTTAAGTTGAAGTAATGAGATATTTAATTAGTGTTTTTTTTTTACTCAAATGGTTTGTAGCAAATTGAGCTTCGAGTTGCCTCAACTTATTTTGTTTTACAGTTTGAGTTCTTCATTTATTGGGTTTTACTGACTGTTAAAAGTGATTAGTTACTTAAAGCGAGTAAATTGCCTAAAAAGCAATTTTGTGAAGTTGACTTCACAAAAATAATGCAATCTAA
>NC_141045.1:38192500-38195000 GCF_052040795.2 Danio rerio
AGGCAGTTCTGAAGGCAAAAAGGGGGGACAACCCGATACTAGTAAGGTGTACCTAATAAAGTGGCCAGTGAGTGTACATCTCAGGTATGGAGAACGAGAAAAAAACTGAGCCTCAGACACACCATCCCAGAGCTATGATTGGATTGCACAAACACAATGGTGCTTGCGGCTATATGTAGATCGTTTTCTGAAGAACGAGGAAATAAAAAGTTCTATGTGGAAGTTATGTAATGCGATATGCTATGACATCATGCCGAAAACTGATTTCCTGTTAAACCTTTACAAGTATTGACAACATTAATCTACACTACCTGCCAAAAGTCCTGTGGTCGATGCCAGTTGTGAGAGCAACAAACAATAACATAGAAGACCTACAGGAATCAGCATGGAGCCAAGATTCTCATCGAAATCAGTCAAGTTTGGTGAAGAAGAAATCATGGTTTGGGGTCACATTCAGTATAGGGGCGTGCGAGAGATCTGCAACATCAACAGCCTGAGGTATCAAGACATTTGTGCTGCACATTACATCACAAACCACAGGATAGGGCAGATTCTCCAGCAGGATAGCGCTCCTCATACTTCAGCCTCCACATCAAAGCTCCTGAAAGCAAAAAAGGTCAAGGTGCTCCAGGATTGGCCAGCCCAGTCACCAGACATGAACATTATTGAGCTGATAAAGGAGGAGACGTTGAACATTAACACAAAGAATCTTGATGAACTCTGGGAGTCCTGCAAGAAGGCTTTCATAATTAAGAATAAATATGAGTTTTTAATAATTTAGGAGTTAATTCTGTGTGTAACCATGATCTCGATGAATTAATTCCAGGTGAAATCTTCTCTCTTTCTTAAAAGCTGTTTCCAGGATTACAGTACGATTGCACTAACTTGATTTCCAGTACGAACATTGTGCTTGTGTGTTTGTGAAAGACCTGAAGTGGAGAAAACCTGCTCATACGTGCGGTCAGAGCGCAGTGCGGTTACAGTATGATGGCTGCAGTGGCTGTAACCTACAGGAAGTTTGTTCACAGAGATAAAGACCAGACAACATGCTGTTACAGTCATCCAGCGCTCATCATTCCCTGCGTGTGCAATGTATGTACAGTATATTCATTCATGAGTTATGCTTTTATTCTTGTAAAATACACAAAATTAAAGACACTTTCCACAAATGAGATTCACAATAAGGTTTGCAAAAATTGTAAAAGTATGTCAAAGTATGTCAGAATATAGGGTGGGGGGGGGTTGCAATAAATAAATATATAAATAAATATAAATAAATATATAATTTTACTTATGAATATGTGCTTTTATTTAAGATTGGTTCATAATACTAATAATGAAAAATGTCTTGCTCTTCTAATAGGATGAGCAGTTGTGATAAATACTGTAGGACATGAGCATGTGAACACAAAAAATGAATATTTGAGAGTTTACGTACTTATTTTTTTAATGCATTTTCTTTATCCTTATTATATTATTATCATTATCATCATCATCATTATTATTAATAATCCGTGATCTCCACAGCATAATGAACTGCCAACTTATCCAGCATATGTTTTACGTAGTGGACCCATGTTATTATTTAATTTATTATTATTATGTTATTATTATTATTATTATTAAATGTATATTATTATTATTACTACGACATGTATTATTATTATTATTATGATATACTTTATTATTATTAGTATTATTATTAAATGTATATTATTTTTATTACTATTATTATTATTATTATTATTATTATTACTACATTTATTAATATTATATACTTTATTAGTATTATTATAATTTATAATTTATTACTATTAGTATTATTACATGTATTATTATTATAATGATATACTTTATTATTATTGGTATTATTATTATTATTGTTATTATTATTATTATTATTACTACATATATTAATATTATATACTTTATTAGTATTATTATAATTTATAATTTATTACTATTAGTATTATTACATGTATTATTATTATAATGATATACTTTATTATTATTGGTATTATTATTATTATTGTTATTATTATTATTATTATTACTACATATATTAATATTATATACTTTATTAGTATTATTATAATTTATAATTTATTACTATTAGTATTATTACATGTATTATTATTATAATGATATACTTTATTATTATTGGTATTATTATTATTATTGTTATTATTATTATTATTATTATTACTACATATATTAATATTATATACTTTATTAGTATTATTATAATTTATAATTTATTATTATTAGTATTATTACATGTATTATTATTATAATGATATACTTTATTATTATTGGTATTATTATTATTATTGTTATTATTATTATTATTAAATGTATATTACTATTATTATTATTATTGCTACATATATTATTATTATATACTTTATTATTATTATATAATTTATTATTTATTATTATTATATAATTTATTATTATTATTATTATTATTATTATTATTATTATTATTATTATTATTACA
>NC_141045.1:38587500-38632500 GCF_052040795.2 Danio rerio
ATTTCCGCAAACCAACCTCCGCTGACCCCCTCATCCAATGAGGTTAGAGAGTTCTGTATTAACGCTTGGCATAGTTCAGACGGGGAGCCGAGAGCAGGAGGATGAGCACTTTATGTCTGTCGTCATCTATAAGGCATGATGGTTTCGTGTGTGTTTGTGTGAGATTTCGACTGTATTCCTGTATCTGTGGACCAGTGTGGGACGATTCTGTCAGTATGCACCGCTCAATCTGCTGTAGATGGATCTTCATGTTCTCCTTTGGACCAACGAACCACAATAAATGTATTATTTGTCACATTAGCTTGTCGCTTGGTTAATTTTCATAATTTTAAAGGGTTCGTTCTTAGAAAAATGAAAATTCTGCCATCGTTTATATATCTTCTGTGTTGCTTTCGTCAAGATATAATGGAAGATATACTGACAAATGCTGGTCATTGACTTGCATGGTAATTTTTTCTTCTACTATGGATGTCAGTGGGGTGGCACTGTGGCTCAGTAGTTAGCACTGTGGCCTCACAGCAAGAAGGTTTCGGTTTGGGTCCCGGCTGGGCCAGTTGCTCTTCTATGCTTGAAACACAAGGAGCAGGTGGGAAATAGTGTAGCTCCTCCCTCTTTAAAAAAAACAGCCAATAGGGTTTTATTTTTATCACAGCTCAGTCAGTAAGAGTGCATCAAATGAGAAAAATGGGGCGGGGCATGTCAGACACTTGAGAGCATTTGATTGGTCAGAAGATTTGATGAGAAACTAAAGTATGAGGTGACGTCAATCCATATTCGAGGCGGAATCGATAAACTAACCTAAGCTTTACATGTTTATATCTTTATATATGTGAATTTTGTCAATGTTTTGGCGCCCAACATGCTTAAACTAACACCTGAAAAACTTAATTTCCATTTCACAGGGACTTCAAGTGTCCTTTGCATGCCGTTTTTAGTTGATTCTTCTACTTTGCCCTACTTTTTCTTGACTTTCCAGCTATCTCTTATCTGTGTTTCTCATTTTCCTTTCACGGAAAAACTAGTTACCCTTTGTTAGTGTTCCGTAAAGTGCGTATCCTCCCTTCATCAAGCTAGTTTGATTTGATCTGTATCAGACATGTCTCTTTAAAAGCCCATCAAAAGTTGAAGGGAATCTTTTAACACTGAATTGCTGAACCTGCAGCTGCTGGCTGAGTGAACGGCGTGTAAAAGTTTGTTTGCCCCTCACAGAAAATGTGAATAATTTGAGCAAAATAAGAGAGATCATACAAAACGCGTGCTGTTTTTTAAAATTTAGTACAGTCCTGAGTAAAGTATCTGCATAAAAGATATTTACATTATACACTGGCTGACAAAAGTCTTGTCGACTATCCAAGATTTAGGAGCAAAATAATAAGTTGATTTCTAGTTGATCATTTAGTATAAGAAGTGCCTTGAATGAATGGCAAAGGCCTCTAGATTAAGCTTATTTTACCTTAATAAAATATGATCATGCCTTGATTATGAATGATTTCATTAGGACAGTAAGGTCTGACTCTGCTCAGACTAAAGTCTCATCACTGAACCTTCAATAATGTCCAGTATAGAATATAAAGTCCTGCTGCAGTGGAGACGGATTGAATATTGTGTCTGACTCCATCATGAGCTTGGAGGACTGCATCCATACATCTCTGACATGACTCAAATCACGCTTTAATAAAGTCATCTGAAATGGCAAAGAAAGCTCAATAATGTTCATGTCTGGGGACTGGACTGGCCAATCCTTGAGCACCTTGACCTTTTTTGCTTTCAGGAACCAAATGATCAACTAGAAGTCAAGTTATTATTTGTTGCTCCTACAACTGGGATCGACGACCAGACTTTTGTCAGGCAGTGTAGTTCACGAAACAACCAAAATGGCTGAAATTTATAGAATAACTCTGTGCAAAAGTTTGTGAACCCTTTTGCTTTTGAATACTTTTATCCACGGCTGTTGCTTGTTTGTTTTTTACTTATTGATGTTTTTTTTCTTTTTGAGTTTCTTGTTTCTTCTGAACAGTTAATCTTCAGAAAAATCCTGCAGATTCTTCAATTTCCTGCATCTTCTCCGGATCTGAATCCTTTCACTGACCATATGATGGTGAGATCCTTCTTTTCACAATGAGGACAACTGATGGACTCAAACACAACTATTTAAACAAGGGTTCAAACACTCACTGATGCTCCAGAAGGAGAAACAATGCTTTAAGAGCCGGGGGTGAAAACTTTTGCAATTGGAAGATAAAGGAAAGTTGTATGTAATTTGTCTTCCCAGAAACATGCAAGTACCTTCTGTTGCTTCGCAAAGAGATGGGGGGAATATTTCAACAAAATAAGAAAACAGATTTGTCCTGGTCAAAAATGTTCACCCCCTTTATTCTGCTCTAAGTCTTCCACCAGGAAGATGAGATCCAGAGATGTTTTTTATAAGCGTGACGCGTGTCATCATGTACAACATATTCCTGGTCCGACTGTTTTTGTGTGTGTGCGTGTAGTTTTGATTTCTGGATCATCTTATCAACCTTAATCATGCATTTGGGACAGTGCATAATCCACATAATCTCCCCTTACCAGGCAGGTTTTGTTTGATCTTTATCACATCTGTTGAGCTCAAAATCTTTGCAACTGAATTGGCAAACCAGCTGCTAACATCGCAACTGCTAACATTCTCAGTAATGACCAAACATTCAAGACTTTTGAGAAAATGTATTAAAATTAATACAAGACACCTATACTTGTGTTTATTGGAAGATATAGTTATTATTAGCTCATTAAAAAAAATATAACAGTACTCGACTCATTACCATTTATTCTTATATTAATATTTTATTTTATTAAATATTTTTACTGTCAGATTGATTGTCAAAAAAACTAGTTTGAGGATTGTATATCCATTTATTGAAGTGTCATATTGTAGTGGTAGCTTGAAAGAGATCCCCGCCAATAATGAACATGCCCCTTTGGATTCAGGTCAGGAGACGCATTTATAATGTATTAACATATTTTACATAAAAGCTTTATTAGTCTTTCTTTAACAGACTACTCTGGAAAAAAATACTATTATAATACAGCAACAAAAGCTGTACTGTCAGTCTATTATCAACATCCCATTTTGAAAGTCATGCAAATGTGGGATATTTATATATGGGCCCACATGGAACAGTATATGAGGATAAATGTGCATATATGAAACCTATATGCACATATGATAATGTATACGCTGCATATATGCAAATGCCACATAATAGGCTGCACGGTGGCGCAGTGGGTAGCAGCACGATCACCTCACAGCAAGAAAGTCGCTGGTTTGAGCCTGTGTGGAGTTTGCATGTTCTCCCCCAGTTGGTGTGGGTTTCAGTGAATGAGTGTGTATAACATATGCTGGATAAGTTGGCGGTTCATTCCCCTGTGGAGACCCCTGGTTAATAAAGGGACTAAGCCGAAAAGAAAATGAATAAATGCCACATAGGCAAATAATTTGGTTCATATATGTGCATATACAGGATATATAGGTCTCCTGTATTACTCATCCACATATAAGCTATATGTAGGCTACATAAAATATTTCTCCAATAAAGCTCCTCACTTTTGCAACAGTCATACGCCTAGCTCATGTTTTCTAATAAAGCAATAACTAAAAAAAACAAACTTTTGTATATGTGTGAACACTTGACATTATTACATGTAATTGGCATATAATTTATGGCAACTACATGTTTATTTGTATGCTATAAATCATAACTATTAAAGTTATTTCACCTTAAAGTTTCAAGAAAACATGGTTATTTGATGATCACCAGGTTGTAAATGTTGTATTGTTGTCTATTATCAGGTATCAGCATTAATGTGCTTTTTAAATAAATAAATACAAAGCAGCTGCATGATCCAATGGACGTGGAATATAATTGCAATATATAAACACAGTTTATTCAAAATATTGATTGGGAAAAAAGTTTGGGTATTACCTAATAAATATAGATATTTACGTTAGATGTCGCTTATGCTATAAGTGTCTATTGGAAAGAATGCGTCAATAGAGCCGCCTTTTTAGTGCAGTGTGAGTAAGCAAGGCCTAACATTATTTTTGTATTTTTTCTTTTTTTTTTACTTTATTTTGTTTTACCTATTGAGTTTTCGTACTTAAAATTCTTATAATGTTCTTATATAACTCTTGTACTGATTTGTATGTACACCTCTGGCATTGTTTTGTATGTGTCGTTCATAAGATCCAATAAACGGCCGATCGCTTTCACTTCAAAATGGCGGAGTCGCGGGGCTGTTGCTGTGGAACTTTCTATTGAGCGTCGCCCCTTGGTGATTTTAAGCTCTTTGACCACACTGTACTTTCGGAAAATCTTCACCCTGGCCGGAGTTTTCAGTAAGTATCGGTTTCAGTCATCCAATACTCCATTTTCGTGTGGTCAAACATCGAAACCGTGTAGAAAAACGTGCGGTTTTGAAATTACGTTTGGACAGTAACGTTACTAAAGGTTGACGGTTCTGAAATTAGACCCGCATTTTGTCTTTTAACGATGCCGTAAAGCCAAATTGGGGCCCTTTTCAGTCGTGTGTTTTCGCAGTTCACTGGTTTAATGCACACTAACATGTGGCCCTCGAGTGTTTTAACAATAACAGTATATAATTCAGCCCAGGACCAGCACTCTGCAGGCCATAGGCGTGCTCAAACATGCCTAAATATACAACATATGATATCCATTGGCAGTGGGCGTGATTCATTCCTGCGTGCTGTGTGAAATGAAACATAAAACCTGAAAGATTTACAAGATTTACACACTCATCAAACCAGCCGAGCGCAGGTAGAGCGGCACAGGTGTGTGTGTGACATGGAGGAGGCTGTGCAAGGTTGTGTTGGGCTGGTGTATGATCTGCTGATGGTCGTCTGTGTTGGGTTTCTGCTTCTGCGGGTCGCTCAGGGACGGTCAGTGAGGTGGTTTGTGCTTCTGCTGGTTTCTGGAGGGATTTTAAACTGTTTGGTGCATTCAAGTGCACTAAAAATAGGACTCGTGAGTGTGCTTTGTAGTGTGGTCCACTATGTAGAGCGAGATGTCATGATGACTGCTGCAAACAAGGCTGTACTCATCACAGGTAAGATGATCACATCATTTAATTCTCAATTCATATACAATATGAATTATTCATTCTAACACATTACTAAACAATAGTTTTTATAAATTCTAATAACTGATTTCTTTTATCTTTGTCATGATGGCAGCACGGTTGACTAGATATATGTTAAGATATTAGTTCACTTGTCTAGACAAGTCCACCTATTTTGTATTTACAAGTTAAAATTAAGGGGTTTTCTTTTAAAATTAAGCAAAACAAGCCACTAGGGTATAAACAAGATACTTTTTACCCCACTTACAGAATTTGTAGTTTATTTAATGACATTAAACTGACTTAATCAGGTTTCAACCTATTTTTTTAAAGTTATACACGCTACTTAACGTAGATATGTTGTCACGACTAATTAAACTAAGTAAAAAACAGTGTGTACAACTTAAAAATGATGCTGAAATTGGGTTAATTCAGTTTAATGTAATTTAAGCTAAAATGACACGTAGGCGGCTAGTATTTTTAAACCATATTTTAGTACAGTAAATTATTTAAACAGTAACAGTTTTATTTCACCACCAATCAAAACTAATTAATAAATAAACACAGACTTTCATTTTATAATTTTGTTCTATTAAAATTGAGCCTTTTTTCCTTCAAAAATGTCAACTAAGTCATAAACAGATTAATCTAATTCTCATATATGTTACTTTTGGATGTGTTTTATTAAAATCAACATGAATATATGATGGTTTTGTTTGATGTAATGTCATTTAGGCTTATAATAAATCTATTAAAGCAATGTTTTACTGTAATACAGTGCATGATGATGATCAATACAGCATATGTTAATCATAACTTATTAAACTAAGTACCAAGTTTCAACTAGTTTAAGTTATACACGCTGTTTTAAGTCAGTTTAATGTCATTTAGGTTGAACATGACATTATTTAAGGCAAATATTAATTTTAAAACCATCTTTTAGTGCAGTAAACTATTGGTAACCTGACAAAAATGTTTTACTCCACCACCAATCAAAACAAATTAGACTGATTTAGAACTAAAAGGTTTTAGTTTTGTTAAAATTTTGCATTTTTTTCTTTGCAAATATCCATACAGTCATAAACGGATCTAATTTTTATAAATATTGTTTTTATTTATTTATTTTTTAACTTTTGGACGTGTTTAGGTTCAATTTTATTAAAATATAATCATGAATATATCATGGTATTATTGGATGTAAAGTCTTTAGGCTGATAATAAAACTATTAAAGCAATGATTTACCGTAGTAAAGTACATGATGATGATCAATACATCATATATGTTAATCATAACTTATTAAACCAAGTTTCTATGAGATATTTATAAAGTTACACATGCTGTTTTAGGTCAGTTTAATGTCATTTAAGTTAAAATGACTTATTAGGCAAATTTGATTCAACATTTTTAAGGCAACCATGTAATTCTAACAGTTTATATGTAGCTATGAAATAATAATGAGTGACTTTTACATTACATTAACACAAATGGCGCAACTATGCATAAAGCTCTAAATGTTTTTTTGTAAAACATCTTGAAGTGTTATACATAATGTTTGCCTGCCGTCCTGATGAGCTTTAAACTTTAGTGCCCTTGTTTTACAGGACCGTAAATCACTGCAGCATTCCAGCGACGTCACTTTACACTGATTGGTTTCCGTCCAGGTTAAGATAATAAACGAACATGCCTTTGCCGCATGATTAAGTGGATTCTTTCAATGCCTAAAAACCACAACAGATAAACACAATTACCCAGAAGTAGGCCCAGAAGCACTGAAATACACAGATGGTTTTTAGCCCATCATTCACTGTAAATAAAAAAAAAAGTAAGCTGCATTCCACGCAATCGATTTGTGAAGGAATTACGTTAACTTAATAGTTTTTACAAATTTTAAGTGGATTGAGCATAAGTTTTCCCCAAAAATAATCAAGAATTGTGTTTCAGCTCATTGTAAATATGTAGTTTATCAGCAAACATATTTTTTGTGTCTATATACTGTAAAATGCTGGGTTCCACACAATTCCTTAATGTTCAGGGTGTCTTAAAAAGTATTAAACGTTGATAAATCAATGTAGAGAAAACGTCCTAAATTCTATTTTGCAAGGCATTTACTTGCGTTTACTTTTGTACATGCCTATTTTGTTAAATACGTATTTTATATAATATGCAGTTGAATTATTCGCTCTCCTGTACATTTTTTTTTCCTAATTTCTTTTTATGGAAGACAAGATTTTCTCAAAATATTTCTAATCATGATAGTTTTCAGGGTTCAACGCTAAGGATTTTTTCTACTGGGCCGATTGGGCCAGTGGTTGAGGTTTTTACTTGCCCTGCCAAAATTTTCACTCGCCCCACCAAAAAAAAAAAAAGGTTAATAGCTAGTTCTTAGCCACATATTTTAAATAATGTGGCAAAATAATGTCTATGAATCTAGAATTTAAACATTTAAAAAATGTTAATAAATGTATAATGAGCAAAATTTGTTTGATTTTATGCAAACGAAAGAGCAGTATGAAAAATGTGCTGGTATTTTATTACAATTCTAAATTATTTTTATAAAAATGTCTTGCCAAATTGACAACTCTTTTTTTTTTTTTCCTTCTTTTTTTTTCTCCTGTTTCTTAATTTTGTACCCATGTGATTGTCTGCTTCCAAGACTTTAGAAACTGACGTTTTCTTTTAGCCTCATAGTTAGATGTTGCCATCTTTTCGCTGTAATTGTTGTCACAATGGCTGTGTCCGAAACCGCATACTTCCATACTATATAGTACGCCAAAATCAGTATACGAGCCGAGTAGTATGTCCGAATTCATAGAATTCGAAAATCAGTAGGCGAGAAGTATCCGGATGACTTACTACTTCCAGCGAGATTCTGAAGTGCGCAGCCCATGCACGCTGCGCTATCCCATAATGCCCCGTGAGAGAATTCATGAATGGAAGTGAGGCAACGCAACTGACGCAGGTAGGTCACGTGACCATGACAAAATGGAGGATGTAGTACGTCCGAATTCCATTCATACTTTTCACATTCATACTGTATAGAACGTACTTTTCTAACAGCCGAGTAGTACGTTTACATTCAAATGCAGCACCTACTGAGTAGTAGGCGGTTTCGAACGCAGCCAATGTTACGAAAAAAATTGCATGCTCACCGTTACTGGCTGATAGGGGCCAGTAACAATCCTGTCTACTGTCCCGAGCGTCTTTCACGCTGGCCCCGGGCAGTCCTTATTGTTGAGCCCTGGTTTTAATAACGGATTTCTAATAACTGATTTCTTTCATTGCTATAATGACAGCACATAATATTAGACTAGATATTCTTCAAGACACTAGTATTCAGCTTAAAGTGACATTTAAAGGCTTAACTAGGTTGATTAGGGTAAAGTTAGGGTAATTAGGCAAGTCATTGTATAACAGTGGTTTGTTCTGAAGACAATCCAAAACTAATATTGCTTGAGGAGGCGAATAATTTTGACCTTAAAATGGCTTTTAAAAATTAAAAAACTGCTTTTATTCCTGCCGAAATAAAACAAATAAGACTTTCTCCAGAAGAAAAAATATTATAGGATATTCTGTGAAAATTCCTGAATCTGTTCAACATCATTAGGGAAATATTTGAAAAAGAAATGGAAAGTCGAGCGAATAATTTTGACTTCAACTGTTCATTATTGGCATTGAGTGGTGACCGCAAAGTAAGAATGTCATCATACAGGGAAACTGCACTTTACTGTGCATAATAAGTCAATAAACGCGTTGAATCTTGAGTTTTTAGCGTGTGTTTTGTCGCGCAGGTTGTGACTCAGGGTTTGGTCATGAACTGGCCCAGGTTTTGGACCGTGCGGGGATGCGTGTGTTTGCAGGAGTTCTGGATGAACTCAGTCCTGGAGCTCTGAAACTGAAGGAGTCTGCATCTGTAAACCTCACCGTCCTGCAGTTAGACATCACCAACAACACACAGATCACACAAACGCATCAGTTCATCAAGAGCCAAACTGACAAAACAGGTAACTGTGGAGTGTGTTGTTGACATCTGATGGGTAATGTTGATTTGGGTTAGATCGCCATCAACGAAACTGTCACTCTAAAGAGATAGTCTAGACTGCTGCTGATACTCGCACCAATACAGCATCATTTTTATCACACTGTATAACAATATTTAATATTTTTACATTACTGTGAGGGTTGGGGTTGGAGTAGATGTTGTACTGAATGCCTTTAGTTAATACCATAATCAAATAAAGAAACCAGAATCCTCTCTTGGCTTCATTTCTTAGCTAGAGTTTTGTTTAGGACCACTGGTATGAAAATAGCAACAAATCACGCCAAACACGTCTTGCTGGTTATTGCGCCGGGTGTATGCTAGGGCCCTCAAGTGTTGTCGTTTAGTTTAATGTGTCTGTTGCGTGCAGGACTCTGGGCTCTGGTGAACAATGCGGGAGTGCTGGGATACGTGTGCGATGGGGAAATTCTGCCTATGAAAATGTATAAATCGTGCTTGGATGTGAATTTCCTCGGCAGTGTCATGATGACACACACATTTCTGCCTCTGATACGACAATCCAGAGGAAGAGTCATCAACATCACCAGTATGGCAGGTAATACTTGATCATTTACATCCCACTTTGAAGAAAACAGACCCGTTAATGACACAAAACAGGTTAATAATAACACAAAACATGGTTATAAAAACACAAAACATGGTAATAATAACACAAGACATGGTTATAATAACACAAAACATGGCTATAATAACACAAAACATGGCTATAATAACACAAAACATGGTAATAATAACACAAAACATGGTAATAATAACACAAAACATGGTTATAATAACACAAAACATGGTTATAATAACACAAAACTGTAATAATAACACAAGACATGGTTATAATAACACAAAACATGGTAATAATAACACAAAACATGGTTATAATAACACAAAACATGGCTATAATAACACAAAACATGGTTATAATAACACAAAACAGGGTAATAATAATACAAAACTGTAATAATAACACAAAACATGGTTATAATAACACAAAACAGGGTAATAATAACACAAAACATGGTAATAATAACACAAAACGGTAATAATAACACAAAACAGGGTAATAATAATACAAAACTAATAATAACACAAAACATGGTTATAATAACACAAAACATGGTTATAATAACACAAAACAGGGTAATAATAGTACAAAACTAATAATAACACAAAACATGGTTATAATACACACAAAACATGGCTATAATAACACAAAACATGGTTATAATAACACAAAACAGGGTAATAATAATACAAAACTGTAATAATAACACAAAACATGGTTATAATAACACAAAACAGGGTAATAATAACACAAAACATGGTTATAATAACACAAAACAGGGTAATAATAACACAAAACAGGGTGATAATAACACAAAACGGTAATAACACAAAACAGGGTGATAACACAATGTTAATAATAACACAACATGATAATAACACAAAACGGTAATAATAACACAAAACAGGGTGATAATAATACAAAACGGTAATAATAACACAAAACATGATAATAACACAAAATATGTGATAACACAAAATGGTAATAATAACAAAACATGGTAATAATAACACAAAACATGGTGATAATAACACAAAATAGGGTAATAATAACACAAGACATGCTAATAATAACACAAAACAGGGTAATAACAACACAAACATGGTAATAATAACACAAAATAGGGTAATAAATTGCAGGACAACAACCAAAAAGTGTATTAAAGACCTGAACAAACTGTTTATACTATATGCCGGATTGGTCAGTCTAGGCCGGTCAGTCTAGGCTGGTCAGTCTAGGCAGGTCAGACTGTGTTGGTCAGTCTAGGCAGGTCAGTCTATGTTGGTCAGTCTAGGCTGGTCAGTCTATGTTGGTCAGTCTAGGCAGGTCAGACTATGTTGGTCAGTCTAGGCAGGTCAGTATGTTGGTCAGTCTAGGCTGGTCAGTCTATGTTGGTCAGTCTAGGCAGGTCAGTCTATGTTATTCAGTCTAGGCTGGTCAGTCTATGTTGGTCATTTCAAGCTGACTTGTTTGTATGTATTCAAGAATGATGTGCCAGCCATGTGTAACCACTGTTTCGCCTTTCTGGATGGATGTGTGTGTGTGTGTGTGTGTGTGCGTTTGTGTGAGTTTTGTGTGTGTTCATGTTGGGTCTGTTTGTATGTTGTGTGTGTGTGTTGAATGTGTTTGTGTTGTGTGCGCTTAGTGTTTTGTGTCTGTGTTAAGTGTGTGTTTGTTTGTGTGTGTTTAATGCATTGTCTGTTTGCGAGTGTGTTGTGTTTAGTGTGTGTGTGGAGTTTGTATGTGTGATTGAGTGTGTTTGTTTGTGTTGAGTTTGTGATGGTGTTTTGTTGTGTGTGTGTTTGTGTGTGTGCGTTCAGTGTGTGGTAATAATTTGTCTCCAGGAAGAGTTTTAAGATGTTTATCATAAATTGAACTGAAAAAATAATCAATTTTTTTATTTATTATTATTTTTTTATTCATACGTAGTTTTTTTTTTCTCTCGCTGAATTATTTTTATGTAACATGTTTTTACCAATCTAAATCCTGCGTGAAATAGCTATAAGTTGCAATAAACATACAAACACACACACACACACAGATCCACCAAACATGTAGACTAATGCCATGTGATGTGTCTAAAACCCCCAATTTACTCTAACAGCATTGTAACGGTTTGTTTTCCTCCAGGAGAGGTCCCTCTTGTGGGGTTTGCAGGTTATGGCGCATCAAAAGCAGCGTTGAATATTTACAGCGGAGCGATCAGACAAGAGCTGTCCAGCTGGGGTGTCAGAGTCATCATCGTTCAGCCCGGAGCTTTCAGAACCAGTGAGTATCAACCATGTTAGCATCCACACCAATGAGCTGTAATGCCGTCTATTAAACAACCCAAACAGTAAAGTTAATGCATACACCAAACCCCACCTCTACCCCTCAGAGTGACGTCACTATCACTATTGATCGCATGTGCAGGTCTGCAGCCAGATACTATTGGCTATTGATTTCATCTGTCTCTTAAAATGCATGAGCTCTTTAGGGACAAATTCATACCAAATTCCAGTAGAGGTAAATGAACAATTGTGAACAAATCTGTTACCCATTTCATTTATATTCTGTAGCAGACCATTGTTTTATAGGAATGACCTTCACTATAGACCTTTTTCATGGCTGCTGCATGGCGGGCGCAATAGCGACCTGCGTCTTCCGGTAGTATGCTAAAAACTTCCGTTCACAGCGTGTACAACTGGTCATTTGCGCTCCGAAAATGGGTTTCAATAACGTTTGTAATGGATAACAGAGTGTTTTTGTGACACACAACTTAGAAATGTGTCTGTTAAAGCCGTTATAATCTGTCACGTGTGGTTCAAGCGCGTCAGAAATACGAGAAAAACGTTCTCCTAGTTCACGTGTCTGCTGTCAGAAATACAGTGTCAGCCTGTCAGCTCAGCGGCTCTTTAACACACACACAGAGAGAGAGAGAGAGAGAGAGAGAGAGAGAGCACATTAGAGTTCTGGCATGAAACTTAACAGGTATGAAAGTCGTGCAATTTACAAAAATGAGCAATAAAAGTCTGTTATTGATCCTCTGCTGCTGATTTGCTGTTCATTCTAATCGCGAGCCGTTTGTGTTTTATTTTGTGTGTTGTTTTCACCACGGTTTGTGTTTTTCTGTCATTTCGAAATGACACTAGCCTGTATTTCCACGTTGTCACAGTTATTAAATCAGTGTGTCAGTGGCACAGTACAGGCTACGTGTGTGTGTCAAACATTTTGGTGAACTACATTAGTTTGGGCTGGTTATATATTTGAAATAAAGAGAAAATGTTGACTTTAGCAATGACGAGGCTTCATCTAAACTGCAGAAGATGCCGTCTGACAGCGAGGGGAAACGCCTCACAGCAGCTGTTTTCCATCCTATTAGATCGCATTTCTTTAAATGATCAGTCCAGGAGATGCTGCTGATGGACAACAGTATTAGTTCAAAGAGGATAAAAGCAGATAAAATAGATTAAAACTATCGTTTCAAAGCTGTCCAAATGTGACCGTTTACACGCATCAGCTGCCGACCGGAAGTTCTTCGCATTCTCCTTGCGCATACACGCAAAGCATCATGGGTAATTATGCGTTCCAAGAAAAAGGTCTATATTGTAGCTGTAACCGTTTCTGTATAAAACCGTAACAAACCTATTGATTTGGGGTGAGTTATGACCCATTTATCTAGTCATAATTTATTAACCACTACACTAAAGTCAACCTGGCTGACGTTTGCAGATATCCTGGGCAGCAGCGAGCAGTGGGAGCGCGCTCAGGAGCAGATCCTCAGTGGTTTATCAGAAGAGGTGAAGGACTCGTATGGTGAAGAATACATTCACTCCATGCAGAAGCGGCTGCTGGATATGTCTTTAGCATCAAGTGAAGACAAGGGGCCGTTTCTGCAGTCTTTAAAGCACGCGATACTGTCCTCCAACCCGAAACACTTCTACTACCCCGGGGCCGGAGCGTGGGTGCTGTCTTTACTGTACAGATACTGTCCGACGGCACTGTCCGATAAAATCTTCTCCGGGATGTTTATGAGCGGCGTCCAGCCTGCAAAACTCGCCACAGCGATTCCACATTAAACGGGCGGCTTTTAGGCGTTTCGCACAGTCGTGTACTTGATAGGGATCTTTTAGGAGGGGTTGGAAATGCAAACGTATGAAATGCTGTTTATTCGCTGATGGCTTCAGTGAAATCACAGACAATCGGCTGAAATCTGAGGCACATTAGAGCTTATAATGATCACAGTGTGAATTATCAGAGGCATAATCTGAGATTCCTGCTGCATTATATTCATTCTTTTTTTTTTATAATGATTTTTTAGGGGTTTTTCACCTTTATTTTTGATAGGACAGTAGAGAATTCAGACAGGAAAGCACTGGGAGCAGAGAGGAAAAGGATCGGCAAAGGACCCCGAGACGGGAATCGAACCCGGGTCGCCACGAGCACACTGGTGCTATATGTCAGCGCACAGCACCACTAGGCTACCGGCGCCGACTGCATTATATTAATTCTGACTGAAAAAAAGGAAACAAGCGAGATTTAGGGTAGAGGGATATTTGGGGAGGAGATATGGACCTACAGCCACTTATATACAGTGCATCCAGAGAGGATTGATAGCGCTTCACTTTTTCCACATGCTTATATCACAGCCTTATTCCAAAATAGATTAAATTGATTTCCTCAACATTCTACACACAATCCCCCATCATGACAATGTGAGAGTTTTTGAAATTGTTGTAAATTTATTAAAAATAAAAAGCTGAAAATTCAGATGTACATCAGTATTCACAGCCTTTGCTCAATACTTTGTTGATGCCCATTTAGCAGTGATTACAGCCTCAAGTCTTTCTGAATATGACGCCACAAGCTCTGCACACCTGTCTTTGGGAATTTTCCATTCCCCTTTGCAGTATCTCTCAAGCTCTATCAGGTTGGATGGGAAGTGACGGTGTACAGCCATTTTCAGATCTCTCCAGAGATGTTCAATAGGATTTATGTCTGGGCTCTGGCTGGGCCACTCAAGGAGATTCACGGAGTTGTTGTGAAGCCGCTCCATTGATATTTTGGCGGTGTGCTTTGGGTCACTATCCTGCTGGAAGATGAACCGTCACCACAGTCAAGAGCACTCTGCAGGTCTTCATTCAGGATGTCTCTGTACATCGCTGCATTCATCTTTCCCTCTATCCTGACTAGTCTTCCAGTTCCTGCTGCTGAAACACATCCCCACAGCATGACGTTCAATTTTAGTCTCAGAGCAGAGAGTTTAGTTTCTGATGCTCTGAGAGTCCTTCACATTGGTAAACTCCAGGCGGGGAGTGTCTTCCGTCTGGTCACTCTACCATACAGGCCTGATTGGTGGATTGCTGCACAGATAGTTGTCCTTCTGTAAGGTTCTCTTCTCTCCACAGAAGAACGCTGGAGCTCAGACAGAGTGACCATCGGGTTATTGATCACCTCCCTGACTAAGGCCATTCTCCCCCGATCACTCAGCTTACATGGCCGAGGTTCAGCGAAAGGCTGTGAATACTGATGTACACGTGATTTTACAGCTTTTTTATTTTCAATAAATTTGCAACAATTTTAAAAACTTTTTCACATTGTCATTCTGGGGGATTGTGAGTAGAATGTTGAGGAAATAAATTGATTTAATTCATTTTTGCATAAGGCTGTGACATAAAAAGTGGAAAAAGCGCTATCAATATTGTCTAAATGCACTGTATGTCATTGGGGTGATTGGGGAGAAAGAGTTATCAGCGTTTTTTTTTCCCTGTTGTAAAGTCATGCTGTGCGTAATTTCCTGTCACTGATCCATTATACAATGTGAACACAGCAGCAATGGATTTTGACCCCAGATAGTCGTGCAATGTCAATATTAAATAACTGTTCGAATGTTGAATTATGCTATAGTAAGTTCTGCAGTCTTTTTTACACTATGAATAACCTTTTTTTAACATTTCCAACACAATCTCATCAATCTGACTTTCTGACTCATGAATATATTGTTTCTGTGAGAGAGCAGATTTCACTCTACAGCATATCGTCTAAACAGCATATTGGTTAAGTGTCATTAATGTGATTCTCTCTTAATGATTATTTAAAAACAACATGGAAGTTCTACACATCATTTTTTAAAGAATTGGTTAAGAAACTCTGGTCAGGATCTACTACGCTTTTCAACGATGGTACATTTAATTGTCAAAAAACCCCTTAGTGCACCATCCACTAGTGCTTTTCCCATAAAAGACAGTCTTTTAACAATGCATTTGTTGTTACCAAACAGAAAAAAATACTACTAATAAAAAAAGAAGTCCATTGCATAAAAAATAAAGCATTTACAGATTTAAAATGTCTCAGTCCTGTGGCTTCATGAAAGCTCGTTTGGGTCTAATATCATCAGTGACGTTGCAGTTGACATCCTCTTTGTTTGAGACAGCACTGCGATCTCTTTTCTTGGCGAACTTTTTCCTCATGCTCTCAACCAAACTTTGATACCTGTAAAACAAAAGCAAAAATCAAGGTTTTCATCTGCTGGTGATGTCCACATTCGAAACCATTACAATTTTGTTTCGAACCAGTGGTTTCGGTGCGCATTTCCAATTGGCAAGGTCACAGGATTTCATTCAAATTGAGCTTCGTTATGGTCAATATGGTTTCGAAATTGCTTCCCCACAAGGGGGCGATCTGTGCAATATAAAATCTACAAGAATCACGCAGATTCATTCAGGTCGCCCCCCAGTGGCCAATCACTGAACAGGTTTCACTGATTGATCTCGGATTAGTTTTACAAATTTTGTTAAATATTTTAAGGAGATGTGTATAAAATGAAAAGGAGTAATGGTTAAAAGTAGCTAATAGTCTCCTCCTGGCCTGTTTAGCAGTTTAACAAGCAATATATAAGCCTTGAAAACATCTAAATGAAAGAACATTATGCAGAGACTTAACATTTAATGATCTTAGATGACGAGCCAAGTTTATTTATAGGTTAAACTTTCAATTTTAATATGTTTGGGAGTCAATTCTAATGCATCTTTTGTTTGAGTGTTGACCAGCAGGGGTTTCTAGCATGTGCGGTTTCGAATTGCTTTAGCGAAGTAATTGGTAAAATTGTTTAGACGCTTCATTTCATCACTATCCTCGTATATATATATAACAGATGTGTAGATTACAGATGTATTTGTCCTTGCTCACCTTTTGGCCATCTCTTCATCCGTAATATCGGTTTCCATTTTGTTCATGCTCTCGTCCTCCTCTTCTTCATCCTCTTCCTCTCTTGGTGCGTTCATTAGTAACATTAATTTCTGCAACAGATTCAGACTTGTGATGAATAAACCCCACTTTAGATTACAGGTGGCTATCAGTGGCTATAATTAGAGCAAGACGTGCATTTTCAGCTCATTGTTAAAGGCACAGTATGTAAATTTAGCCACTAGAGGGCGTGTATTCACAACAAACAAAGGTGTGTTTTGATGACTGAGTGAAAAATAAAGATATAATAAACTGTTCAAGTGGCTTTTGAATATGTTAATACAAATAAAATCATACATATTGTGCCTTTAGCTTATTCTTCAGATTATGCTCCAATAACGTGAACACAATAATTGAGAACAGTTAACAAAACGGAAGCAAACGGCTGTAAACGGATGAAAGCTGTACCTCCACGTCAGGATTGAAGCCTTTGAATGACATTCTGCCGTAAACCAGATCCTCACAGGGAACGAAACTTCTCTCCTCGATGATGTGGTTTCTGGCAAAGTTAAAAATACCTTGTAATTTTGTCAATTTAAGAGACATTTTGATAAACCATCAGATATCCATAAGGCAACGAATATTTGCTAATGTCAGACTGCATTAGAACTAGAATCATTTTTAATGGGGTACATGCATTAGGACTTTCATTTTAAAGTGTCCTGGTTCAAACGCTGTATGCTAGGGCTGTGCAATTTGGGGAAAATATCTTAATTGCAAAATTTTTTTAACAGATATTTAGATTTGATTTGCAATTTAATATTGTAGACATTTTAGGTACTGGTTGTATTTCCTCATGCCTGCAACAATCCTGCGGCAGCTCTTACAAATAACCTTTTTTTGTTTGGTGTCTGTGAACAAAATATTCCCATATCACTGACGTGCGTTTTTTTCTTTAATAATATTTAGTCTATTAATGCGGAAGACGCCATCATCCCACTCATCTGTTTGTTTGTTTTATTGTGGGCGTTCCCCATAATCCGGCAGTGCAATTCTGATTGGGCAGGATGAAAGCGTGCACACTTAATTGGCTTGTAAGACTTGTCACACGCAGACTGCAGTCATGCATTTGCTCGGGGCGTGGGAAATTAAATACAAATCTATGTCATATCGCAGCCTCTTGTGATAAGCTAATCGCAACATTTCAAATTGTGATTCGATTTATCGCACAGTCCTACTGTATGCAGTTACAAAAAGGCCTGTTTTCTTTAAAAATCAACCATCTTCAATGCCTAATTGATATACGATATAAGCGGGTCTCAGATTGTACAAGAAACACTACATTAATTTACATTTCCCCCGTCGTGTCTTTATAATATGAGCATTTATTTTACCCCAGTATGTTAAATGGAGCTTCTGCGCTAGCCTGCTGATTCTGACGTGTGCGAGTAAACAACTTTTGATCTCGTTTTGCGCTTGATCAACTAAATAAATGCTTGGGTCTATTTAACTGATTGTATTTTATTTGCAGTACAACATAGATGCTGTAAAAGGAATGGAAATAAGTAGGGGTGTCACGATTTCGATTCTTAATCGAAATCGATCGAAATTTATGCTCAATTTCGATTATCGAATTACAAAATAGAATCGTCGATGCTGCCACGCCCCGATGTCACGTCAGCTTGGCTTGCCAAGCGGGAAAAAAACAGGCTTGTTGAAGTGCTTGTTAAACTGCAGAAGCAGGAGACCCGTCGACAGAGCTTAAACCCTCTCCTCTTTCAATGAAGTCGCCGGTGTTTAAGCATTTTGGATTTCCAGTGAGTTATGTTGACAACGTTCGTGTTGTCGACAAAAAAAAAAACACAGTTTTGCAAGCTCTGCTATATACGTATTACGTATGGTTCGTCCGATAGACAACACCAGCATCGCGATCCTCCGCCCGCCCCCGTTGCAAATCCGCTCGCGAAAAGTTCACACTCAGGCCCTGTTTACACTGTCTTTGTTTTTAAATGGCATTTTAGAACAACAACGATTTGACATCCACAGTGGCGTGTAGCATTTCTGAGCAGCCCTCCTTCCTCATTACCTCTGAAAACGCACATCACGTGACCACACAGACACAGATGCACACACAGCCATGCGCTCGAGACAGCAGGTCCAGGCAGTCAGAGGACTGCTTCAATCTTTCACTCACTTGTACTTTGTCATTTTAGCGAACACCTCAGACACTGTTGGCTGGTTCCTGTTGGTTGTGCGTCTTTTTTACAGACGCCATTATAATGACACAGATCACTGCCTATTCACGAGTCCCGCAGAAAAAGTGATTGACAGGAGGTAATTATGTGTGCATCTTGCCTTTATTCATTTACTGTATGATTTGTTTATGGGTAAAACAAAGACCATGCAGGTCAGGTAGTTTAAACGGTAGGCTACAAATAATTAATTGGTCATTAATTAATCATTCATAATCGAAAATCGAATCGTGCCTTTAGAATCTTTAGGATCGTGACACCCTTAGAAATAAGTCACATTAACTGTTCACCGGAAGTTTATCAGTATGGGAAGAAACACTATTGAATCAGTCAGGTATTTGTCGCCACCTACTGGTGGTTTTGGATCCATTGATCTAGATATAACATATTGGAAATGTCTGAATTTTATTTATTTGTTTGCTTGCTTTTGGTCAATATTCTAAACCTTTGGGATTAAATAATTTTTAACTGCACTAAAGAAAATGTTTTAAAGCGTGTTGCAAACTGGTAACTATTGACTTTCATAGTATTTGTTTTTCCTGGTTACAGGTTTTCAGCTTTATTCTAAATATCTTATTTTGTGCTGAAAGAAATATAAATTGTTTTGATTTGGAATAAATCAAAGTGCAGTAAATGATGACAATTTTAATTTCAGTGTGAACTGCCCCTTTAATTGAGTATTAGTATAATTAGGTATTGGTTTGATGTTTTTGATTGAGGCTTTTTTATGCACCAGAAATGGGTTTCCACAGATATTTGTTGTCATACACTATTTCATTCATTGGGTGTACAAGCACCGTGATAAGAGTAAAAAAAACAGTTGTTGAAGTCTCACTCTTTGGCCTTGAGCTCGGGCAGATCCAGAAACCAGTGTTCATCACTGATGATCCGCTTCTCCTCCTCATCCAGCTGCTTCTTCACCTCCGCATCCAATCCTCTCTGCATGAACTACAGACAGACAGATGAGAAGATGGACAGACAGATGGAAAAAAGATGCAGACACCAAATGACAAGCAGATGGACGCAGACAAAAACAGATTATCAGACAGATGAAAAACAGATTAAAAGATAGACAGACAGATAAACAGAAGAAAGACGTTGACATAAAATGACACATGGAGGTAGATAAAAATGATGGGCAGACAGAAAGACAAGAACAGACCAAATGACAAGACAGATGGAAGAAAAGATGGACAGAAAGAGAGACAGATAAAAAAAATAAGATGGAAATAGAGATTTATTGAAAGACCAAAGGACGAGGTAAACAAACATGAAAAGTAAGACAACAAGGCAGATGGTAAGACAGACAAGTATAAAGACAGAGGGATGAAAAAAATGGACAGAACGAATGGGATATACAATATGGCGGATAAAATAATGGACAGAGACACAGATGAACAGACACACACAGAGACAGACTGTTGTCTATCAGTCACGTGTTCTGCAGCGAGTGATCTACAGCATTCAGTTCATATCAAAACAAAACCGACCTCAAACACGAGGACATTTTAGTACGATCCCAATCACGAGCTCATCATATTCCTCCGACACTGGGAGAGTCGGCTAACATTATTTACCTTCATCCGCAGGAGGTTTTTAGACAGCTTCGCTCCACCATCGTTCGCCATTTCAAATCAGAACTAACACTACACGTTTTTAAGTGAATGAAGAGAGATAAAGCGAGCTTTTCTGACAGTTATGTCTTCCACACTGGCAGCATTACTGTGCGTAGCACGAGCTGCTAAAATAAATAGCAGTCCGCATGAACTCTGCGCATGCGCTCTAGCAACATGTGCAAGACTCGACGAGTCGCACAACACACATCCACTGACAATAATTTCAGATTTATTACTTATGTTTGAAGTATAATCGCATAATAAAGCGTTTAAGTTAATGTTAGTCTGTATTATATGGTATCGTTTACTTTAATTTGATTTGCTATATACAATTTTGTCGAATGTATCGACAATTTATTGCTTTCGTCTGAAGTGGCGCATTAACCCTTTCCTGTATGGTTAAATTTACCTAATTAAACACGCCAGTTCGTCTTCAATCACTGAAAGGAGTCATTACTGAGGTGAGTTTTTACTTTACTGTGTACAAACTTCGCTTGTTACAGTTCATTACTGGCAAATAACAACTGTAAACGACTTAAAAGTTGCTATTTATTTTCTTACTGAGGATTTTTGTAAATACAGACATTAGTTATAGCATTAAGTTGTTTTATTCATATTTATTGTCGTGTAATAGCGTAACTAACAGTTATTTTCACCACATTATAGTCAAATATTGGGTTAATATATGTTTGTTCTAAAATAATTTAATATATATTATAATATTATATATTTTAAGGCCCCTTTAAGCACATTTGTATTACTTTAGCTGAACTAAAGCACTGTTTTATATTTATTTCACGTTTTTAAATTCAACTGTGTGCTTTAAAACACTTTGCAGTGCAATTTAATTAGCTTGAAATACAAATGTGGTAATTATATGGTGTATACTGTATATTCAAGCGTCATAATTACCACTTTTATTTAACGTTTTAGCTAACACTCAGTTGAGTACAATCAAACAATATTTCAAGGTTCATTTGAATCTCAGCATATGATGATTGGGTAGCCTCACAGCAAGAAGGTCGTTGGTTCGAGTCCCGGGTCAGTTGGCGTTTCTGTGTGGAGTTTGCATGTTCTCCCCGTGTTGGCGTGTGTTTCCTGTGGGTGCTCCGGTTTACCCCACACTCCAAACATGCAGGAATTGGGGAATTGGGTAAGCTAAATTGGCTGCAGTGTATAAGTGTGAAAGAGTGTGTATGAATGTTTTCCAGTGTTGGGTTGCAGCTGGAAGGGCATCCACTGCGTAAAATATATGCTTGATAAGTTGGCGGTTCATTCAGCTGTGGTGACCCCTGATTAATAAAAGGACTAAGCCGAAAAGTCAATGATTGAAGGTAAAGTCAAGTTTCTTGGTGTTTCTTTCAGTGTTTCCTTTACATAAATTCAAGAAATCAATGGTTCTCGAGGTAAGTTATTAAAGAATTTAGATTTGTGTACATTTTGACAACAAAATAATTAAATAAATGCAGTGAAACTCGCCTCATAATCATTTTAGTCACACAAAAAAATCATACAAACTCTTGCACCACCAGTTCTTTAAGAGACATCTGTGTCTCTTTCCCACATGGAGAGTCATTAACTCTGATCAGCTCGTCCTGTAGCTGAGCCACCGGCAGCTCCAGACTGAACCCCAAATCAACCAGAGCCTCCAGCAGGGGCCCGTGATGCTTTCGCAGCTCATATCTCCTCACTGTGGGCAAAGCTTTTCTGCCAGTTTCGAAGGCAGCCTCGAAGTCCTCTAGATCCCTTTGGCAAACCAATATGGCGCACAATGTCGGAATCACTAACGTAGCATCATGAGAGGAGAGTTTCTCCTGAAGCACCAACACCTTCTGGAGGCCCTCGAGGGCCCGGGAGAAGCGTCCCCCCCTCAGGAGATCATATGCAGATTTCAGTTCCTGATGAGTGAAGAAGGATTGAAACGCTTGGGATTTCCTGACAAAGCGGAGGGAGTAGAGCTGGGTCAGATAGTCTCTCAGAGCTACGCGACGCTCAGCGATGATCTCCTCAGAGAAGTTTCGGGTCATCTTCTTTTTGGGAAACACAACGTCCTCAAGTTCCTCGCTGAAGTCGGACAGGAGCTCCTGATGGAGGTGGAGGAAGTCTGAATAGCGGCGCTCGATAGCCACGCGCTCACAGTCGTAACTACCCGAGCGAATAACCACAACCTGGTACACCTGCAGGACACATTTGGAAAAAGAGACGATGAATTTTTACCCAGACTGAAATGTAGAAAAACAAAAAACATCAGAGCACAGCTGCCCAACCCTGCAGAACTAAATGTGCAGCTCAACTCTCCTGTTTCCACCAAAACTGTTGGTCTGGAGCTCCACAGAGTCAGCATACATAGCCAGCTGCTATAGATAAACCTTTGGTCACTTGTGCCAATGCCAAACGTCAGTTTCAGTGGTGCCAGCAGCGAAAATCTTGGGCTGTTGACAATGTGAAACATTGCTGACGCGTCCATAGAGGCGACCTAGGCAGCCGCCTAGGGCGGCAGAATACAGAGGGCGTCACTTATATCTGCTTCTAGGGCGGCGTCCGCGACACTACCCTCACCACCCGCGCCCTCACTTATATCCACGTCTAGGGCGGCAGAACAGAGAGGGCAGCTCCCCCGACAGCTTGCTGTCCCAGGAGAGATCGCTGATTTCATAAGATCCTCGAGCCTGGGGCTCTGTCCCTTTTGCAGGGCGAGAGGAGAGTTTGAGCTCAGGTAGATGTGGAGAACTCCCCTGCTGTAGTAGCTCATGAACAGATAGTGAGTGCTCTTAAGAGATAACTACTTACTAGGAGCATGTCTATGATGCTGATTTGGATTTGGCAATTAACTCAAGTCGTAAGTTTTTTGGTGGTGGAAGGAAACGTTGGAACCCGGGGGGAACCCGAGCAAGGACAGGGAGAGCATGCAAACTCCGCACAGACACATCAACTGGCTTGGTTAGGACTAGAACCAGTGACATTCTTGCTGTGAGGCAACAGTGCTAACCACTGGGCCGCCGTGCCGCCTATTTAGGATGGAGGAGGAGTAGGGGTGGAAGGGGGGATTCTTCAAATTGAAGATGGCTGTTGTATGGACATTAGGTTATTTATGGTGCTTAGGAATGGTCTGATTGGTGTGTTATGAATTGGCTAATGCAGGACCAGCTGTGATCAATAATAAGCACAAGATCCTCTCAATTAGTTTATGAATAAACTTCACTTCTGGAGGACCATGTGCACCAATGCATCAAACATTATATCCTGTAGGTGGTGCCGTGTATCAGGATGAGAATGCAGAAATACACACAGCAGGAGTGCTGACAGAGGGGTTTGATGAAAATGAAAGTGAAGTTGAACATCTCTCGTGGCCTGCACAGTCACCAGATTTAAATGTTATTAAGCAATTTGATGTTTTTTTGAGGAGTGAGTCAGGAAAGGCTCCCCTCCACCAGAAACACGTACTGACTTGACCACTATTCTGCAAGAAGAATAGCTCAACAGCCCTCTGGCCACTGTGCAGGACTTGTACACTGCAAAAAATGCTTGTCTTGCTTAGATTTTTTGTCTTGTTTCTAGTCTAAATATCTAAAAATTCCTAAATCAAGAAGAGTTTTCTAGACAAGCAAAACATATTGTCTTGTTTTGAGAAATAATATGCCAATATTAAGAGAGTTTTTCCTTAAAACAAGCAAAATAATCTGCCAATGGGGTAATCATACGTCAAAAGAAAAAACAAGATTAATTTGCTTTCCTCATTGGCAGATTATTTTGCTTGTTTTAAGGAAAAACCCACTTAATATTGGCATATTATTTCTCAAAACAAGACAATATGTTGTGCTTGTTTAGAAAATGCTTCTTGATGTAAGAAATTTTAGATATTTAGACTAGAAACAAGACAAAAAATCTAAGCAAGACAAGCATTTTTTGCAGTGTATCTGTCATTCCCAAGATGAATTGATGTGTTATTGGCTGCACAAGGAGGCTCTACACCACAGGTGTCAAAGCCAGTTCCTGGAGGGCCACAGCTCTGCACAGTTTAGTTCCTGATTAAACACACCTGATTAAACTTATTGAGTGCTGTAGGCTTGTTTGATACCTACAGATAGGTGTGTACTAAGCTCTGCAGAGCTCCGGCCCTCCAGGAACTGACTTTGACGCTCCTGCTCTACACCATATTAATGAATATTTGTGCTCTACACTGCAAAAAATGCTTTTCTTACTTAATTTTTTTGTCTTGTTTCTAGTCTAAATATCTAAAAATTCCTAAATCAAGAAGAATTTTCTAGACAAGCAAAACATATTGTCTTGTTTTAAGATATAATATGCCAATATTAAGTGGGTTTTTCCTTAAAACAAGCTAAATAATCTGCCAATGGGGTAAGCAAAATAATCTTATGTCAAAAGAGAAAACAAGATTAATTTGCTTTCCTCATTGGCAGATTATTTTGCTTGTTTTAAGGAAAGACTCACTTAATATTGGCATATTATATCTTAAAACAAGACAATATGTTTTGTTGTCTAGAAAATGCTTCTTGATGTAAGAAATTTTAGATATTTAGACTAGAAACAAGACAAAAAATCTAAGACAAGCATTTTTTGCAGTGTATCTGTCATTCCCAAGATGAATTGATGTGTTATTGGCTGCACAAGGAGGCTCTACACCACAGGTGTCAAAGCCAGTTCCTGGAGGGCCACAGCTCTGCACAGTTTAGTTCCTGATTAAACACACCTGATTAAACTTATTGAGTGCTGTAGGCTTGTTTAATACCTACAGATAGGTGTGTACTAAGCTCTGCAGAGCTCCGGCCCTCCAGGAACTGACTTTGACGCTCCTGCTCTACACCATATTAATGAATATTTGTGCTCTACACTGCAAAAAATGCTTTTCTTACTTAATTTTTTTTGTCTTGTTTCTAGTCTAAATATCTAAAAATTCCTAAATCAAGAGGAATTTTCTAGACAAGCAAAACATATTGTCTTGTTTTAAGATATAATATGCCAATATTAAGTGGGTTTTTCCTTAAAACAAGCAAAATAATCTGCCAATGGGGTAATCATACGTCAAAAGAAAAAACAAGATTAATTTGCTTTCCTCATTGGCAGATTATTTTGCTTGTTTTAAGGAAAAACCCACTTAATATTGGCATATTATTTCTCAAAACAAGACGATATGTTTTGCTTGTTTAGAAAATGCTTCTTGATGTAAGAAATTTTAGATATTTAGACTAGAAACAAGACAAAAAATCTAAGCAAGACAAGCATTTTTTGCAGTGTATCTGTCATTCCCAAGATGAACTGATGTGTTGTTGGTTGCAAAAGGAGGCTCTACACCACAGGTGTCAAAGCCAGTTCCTTGAGGGCCACAGCTCTGCACAGTTTAGTTCCTGATTAAACACACCTGATTAAACTTATTGAGTGCTGTAGGCTTGTTTGATACCTACAGATAGGTGTGTACTAAGCTCTGCAGAGCTCCGGCCCTCCAGGAACTGACTTTGACGCTCCTGCTCTACACCATATTAATGAATATTTGTGCTCTACACTGCAAAAAATGCTTTTCTTACTTAATTTTTTTGTCTTGTTTCTTGTCTAAATATCTAAAAATTCCTAAATCAAGAGGAATTTTCTAGACAAGCAAAACATATTGTCTTGTTTTAAGATATAATATGCCAATATTAAGTGGGTTTTTCCTTAAAACAAGCTAAATAATCTGCCAATGGGGTAAGCAAAATAATCTTACGTCAAAAGAGAAAACAAGATTATTTTGCTTACCCCATTGGCAGATTATTTAGCTTGTTTTAAGGAAAAACCCACTTAATATTGGCATATTTTTTCTCAAAGCAAGACGATATGTTTTGCTTGTCTAGAAAATGCTTCTTGATGTAAGAAATTTTAGATATTTAGACTAGAAACAAGACAAAATCTTAGCAAGAAAAGCATGTTTTGCAGTGTAAAACCAGGTTTCAGTTTCACTGTCCAGCAATGAAAATAACTTGAGGGAAGATTACAATTTGGTAAAAATATTCAAGTAGAGCATGTTTTCACATTTATTGTTTTTTTTTTCAGTGTTAGCTTCAACATACCACATGTTTGGAGATGGTTTGTGAGATGATTCTGGCGCTGGGGATGTCGAACAGCAGTTTAACGCTCCTGAACTCCTGCTTGACGGCTCTCCAGTGCTGCTGCAGTTCCGCCGTGGTCAGACAGGAGGCGCCAAAACACAGATCATCCTCTGCAGCTGCCGGTGAGTACACACACATCAACACAGGTCTGATGCGTTAAACACACACCCAGAGGACATCACGTCAAAATCTGATCTCATGATCATACAGAATCAACTTACACTCTCCATTACCCTGTAACGTTTCCTGGTGGGGTGATAAATGCTCAGGAGCTGATGAAACCGTGTGATTAGCAGTGGTGTTGGGTGGTTTTTCCTCTTCCTCCATGAAGATCTGATAATTTTAGCTCTCTGTAAGGAAATCTAATATGCAAAAATAAGAAATATTATGTGCCCATATTGAAAAAAATCACTTTAAACACAGTTGTTTGTGAATATAAGCAGCTTACAATGATAAAAAATGTATTAATTGTAATTATTATAATCGCACTTGATGAAAGCAGTCTGCAGAAACACTTTGATTGACATGCTCCCTTTGTACGTGTCATCAGAGGAAAGCCCCGCCCACTAGTGACCATCTCTCCCTTATAAGAATATGACATCAGTCTTGTATTTGAATCTGCCACTATGCTGACACACAGGCATTTATAGCTCCGCCCTCTTTTGAAAAGAGCACAATCTCATTTGCATTTAAAGTGACAGTCACTAAAACACACTTAGGATCAAAGCCTAAAAGGGTCAGTTTCCGAGAGTTATCACCATTATTAGTGTGGTATTTTGAGCTGAAACCTCACACACACACACATACACACACACACACACTAGAGACATCAGAGACTTGTTTTACATCTTGTAAAAATAGGACCCTTTTAAGCATTTCCTCAAGAAAAATGTTAGTCCGCTCAACAACACAATAATAATAATTCATTCAGTACTTTCTGATGCAATAAAAGTTAAACTTACACATTACATTAGTTCCATGCGGTGAAAGGTAAAGTGCCGCACTTCCTCAGGAAGTTGGGCAAAATTAGATCTCTAAAGGAAATGGTTTAAAGAAAATGTGGCAATGCTGTGCAGATGACAGAAAATACAACCACTGGCAATCTAGCATCACTCACTGCAACCAGAAATGCTTGTTTTACTTGTTTCTAGTAAATATCTACAAATTCTTAAATGAAGAAGTATTTAATAGACTAGAAAAGCTTATTTTTTTCTAGAAACAAACATATAAAGCATATACACTCACTGGCCACTTTATTAGGTACATTTTACTTGTACCGGGTTGGACCTTTTTGCCTTCAGAACTGCCTTAATCCTTTGTGTCATAGATTAAACAAGCTGCTGGAAATATTCCTCAGAGATTTTGCTCCATGTTGTCATGATAGCATCACACAGTTGCTGCAGATTTGTCGGCTGCACATCCATGATGCTGATCTCCCGTTCCACCACATCCCAAAGCTGCTCTATTGGATTGAGCTCTGGTGACTGTGGAGGCCATTTGAGTACAGTGAACTCATCGTCATGTTCAAGAAACCAGTCTGAGATGATTGAGCTTTATGACATGGTGTGTTATCCTGCTGGAAGTAGCCATCAGAAGATGGAGACACTGTGCTCATAAAGGGATGGACATGGTCAGCAACAATACTCAGGTAGGCTGTGGTGTTGAATTGGTACTAATGGACCCAAAGAAAACCTCCCCCACACCATTACACCACCACCACCAGTCTGAACAGCTGATACAAGGCAGGATGATCCATGCTTTCATGTTGTTGAGGCCAAATTCTGAGCCGAGCATCTGAATGCTGCAGCAGAAATGGAGACTCATCAGAGCAGCAACGTTTCTCCAATCTTCTATTGTGCAGTTTTGGTGAGCCTGTGTGAATTGTAGCCTCAGTTTCCTGTTCTTAGCTGACAGGAGCGGCACCCGGTGTGGTCTTCTGCTGCTGTAGCCCATCCGCCTCAAGGTTGGACGTGTTGTGTGTTCAGAGATGCTCTTCTGCAGACCTCGGTTGTAGCGAGTGCTTATTTGAGTTACTGTTGCCTTTCTATCAGCTGGAACCAGTCTGGCCATTCTCCTCTGACCTCCGGCATCAACAAGACATTTGCACCCACAGAACTGATTCTCCAGCAGGATAGCGCTCCTTCTCATACTTCAGCCTCCACATCAAAGCTCCTCAAAGCAAAGAAGGTCAAGCTGCTCCAGGATTAGCCAGCCCGGTCACCAGACATGAACATTATTGAGCATGTCTGGGGTAACATGAAGGAGGAGGCATTGAAGATGCTTCCAAATAATCTTGATGAGCTCTGGAAGTCCTGCAAGAACGCTTTCTTTGCCATTCCAGATGACTTTATTAATCAGTGATTTGAGTCATGTCAGAGATGTATGGATGCAGTCCTCCAAGCTCATGATGGAGTCAGACACAATATTCATTCTGTCTCCACTGCAGCAGGACTTTATATTCTATACTGGACATTATTCCTGATCTAGACTTTTGTTTAAGCAAAGTCATCTTTCTATCCTAATGAAATCATTCAAAATCAAGGCATGATCATCTTTTATTGTGGTATAATAAGTGTCATCTAGAGGCCTTTGCCTTTCATTTAAGCCACTTCTGATACTAAATGATCAACTAGAAAGTCATCCAAATTTGACATATTTCTGAAAACAAAACTATATTTTTTTTTTACCAGAAAACAAGTCTTGATTTAAGAAACAAAAGAACAACTTTAAGAAAAGTGTTTATATTACAGCACAACACACTGGTAATATTAAAAAACAACTGACTCACCTGTGCACACAGACATCGAATAATCTGCTGAAGTTGAAAGTGTAAGTTCACTTGTGTCTCTATAAGAGGTCATGTTTACTGTTCCTGCTTCTGTTTTTCATGCTGACTGAAGCTGAAGTTTGGTCATGAGGAAGTGAAACCTGAAAGAGGGAGTGTTGTTTTCACGCACATTTGACTGCACTTTGTACATTTTTCATTGGTTTTTGTGCAATAATTTACACTCTGGATACAATAGGGAAATGATGACATACTCATGTTATATTAGGCACATTGTGTTACTATTGTGCCTATTACACCATATACTGCTTTAGTTTGAACAGTATATTTCATTTATAGCATGTTAAACAGTTTATCAAGGGTGTTTTACATTTACTCATCACTGTTACAGCGTCCTTCACACCGTAAACCACCAAAGTATGGCTTTGGTTTCATACATGTAAATCTCAAAGGTGTCCAGTAGATGGCGCTGTAGAGTAAATTACTATAATGTAAATGGCAGGATATGTCAAGCACTTGTTTATGGACTATATTTTACTCACTGAATATATACAAGGTAAGTTTATTAGCAAATAGCAATATGTATTTGAAAGCCAACTAAATCAATTACGGAGTGAATCTGTCAATTGTAATGAAGGCCGAATTAAATGTAATTAATTAAACTTCAACTTCAAAAAGCGTTCCTTGATAAGCCTTGATAGGCTGAAGTAGTAACACCTACTTAAAAAAAAGAAAAATAAAGCTAATTAAATATATCAATATTCTATCAATCATATTAATATTGTTATATTTAATTATTAATAATAAACACTATAAAATAATACTAACAAAGATCAAGATCCGATCAAGGTTTTTTGTGCCTTTTTGTGAATTAAATGGGCCTCAACATTCTAGCAGTGTGCTTAAATATGCTTTTAACATCTGCTAAAACATTGTTAGCAACATAATGCTAGCAACATGCAAGTAAAATGTTACCAATATGCTAAAACTTGCTAATAACACACAAGCAATGAGCTAAAACATGCTAAAACACACTGTTAATGTGCTAAACATGTTAAAACATATTAGCAATGTGCCAAACATGCTAACAACACCAGCAACATGCAAGAACATGTTACCAAAATTCTAAAACATGTTAATATTGTTAATAGAAATTAGCTAAAACACACCAGCAATGAGCTAAGCATGCTAGCAACACCAGCAGCATGCAAGAACATGTTACCAATGTGCTAAAACATGCTAAATAACAATGGCAAAATGCTAAACATGCTAATAACACACCAGCAATAAGCTAAAACATGCTAAAACACACAGACAATGTGTCAAACATGCTAAATAACACTGGCAACATGTTAAACATGCTAATAACACACAAGCAATAAGCTAAAACATGCTAAAACACACAGACAATGTGCCAAACATGCTAACAACACCAGCAACATGCAATAACATGTTACCAATATTCTAAAACAAGCTAATAACTCACCAGAAATTAGCTAAAACACACCAGCAATGAGCTAAGCATGCTAACAACACCAGCAACATGCAAGAACATGTTACCAATGTGCTAAAGCATGCTAAAACACAGAAACAATATGCTAAAACATGCTAAAAGACACCAGCAATGTACTAAACACTCTAAAACACACAAGCAATATACTAAAACATGCTAAATTATAAAGATGGTGTGCTAAAACATGCTAAACAACACTGGCAACATGCTAAACATGCTAATAACACACCAGCAACAAGCCAAAAGATGCTAAACCACACAGACAATGTGCTAAACATGCTAACAATACCAGCAACATGCAAGAACATGTTACCAATATCCTAAAACATGTTAATAACTCACCAGAAATGTGGCAATGTGATAAAATGTGTTAAAAACATCAGCAACATAGAAGAACCTGTTACCAATGTGCTAAACACACCAGAAATGCTCTAAAACATGCTAAATTACACTGGCAATGTGCTAAAACATGCCAAATCTCACAGATGATGTTTTAAAACATGCTAAATCACATTAGCAATGTGCTAAAACATGCCAAATTAAACAGATAATGTGCCAAAACATGCTAATAACACACTGGCAATGTGCTAAAATATGCTACATCACTCAGATGATGTGCCAAAACATGCTAAAAGCACATTGGCAATGTGCTAAAACATGCTAAATCACTCAGATGATGTGCCAAAACATACTAAATCACACACATATGATGTCAAAACATGCTAATAACACACTGGCAATGTGCTAAAACATGCTAAATCACACAGATGATGTGCCAATACCTGCTAATAACACACTGGCAATTTGCTAAAACATGCTAACTCACACAGATGATGTGCTAAAACATGCTAATAACACACTAGCAATGTGCTAAACCATACTAGCTGTAAAATAAGTGAAATCATTCAGCGTAGTGATATGGAGCTGTAATGCGCGCAAAACCTGCCGGAACTACTTTAACTGTGCATTTATCTGAAAATAACAGCAAACCTCAGAATGCTCATCAGCCAATCAGAATCAAGCATTCAGCAGCCCCATACTATAAGTAGTTCTAAGTAGTTATGTGTTGTGTGTAAAATGCTTTGAGAGTCTCTGTACTGTGTTTTGGGTTGTTTCTGATGGGTTGTTTTGAAGAGATTTCTGCAGGCATCAGATCAGTGCTGTATCTGGATGAGTTTAGCAGATACTGGGCATATTGTGGGACTGAAAGGCTCATCACTGTATCAGACAAGGACGGCTCTGTGATCTCCGGCTCATTCATACAGGCATAAACACATAAACCACACACTGGCCTGAGAACAATGACATCAAGCCAGTTATTTTAATACCAGCCATTGTGTCTGACGTGCCAGGCCGAGCCTTGGTATCTATTTATTAGTTTTGATACATACATATTCTATTGTTCACAGCATAAGTCGGGTTTTGTTCGCTTGGGTTCGGCACAGTCCAGCTGTGAGAAGTTGTTAGACTGCCTCTTTGTGGAGCTCACAGGCTGAATGTATGTGGCAGGCCGGGTTTACATTCAACCTACAGTATTTATTTGTATTTATTAATTTAATCTTATTTTATTACATTTTTTGTTCATTTAATAATTTATGTAATCTTATGTATTTAGCTTTGTACTTGTTTGTTTGTTTATTTTTATTTAATCTTTATTGATTTATTATTTTATTTATTTTTATTCATTTTTTATCTTATTTTATTTATTTGTTTATTTATTTGTGCATCTATCTGTTTAATTATATATTATTTATTTATTAATCGATTTAATCTTGTCTATTTATTTTTTATTGCTTTATTTTTATTTGTTTGTGTTTTTTTATTTATTATTTTATTTCATTTTGTTTTATTTCATTTATTTTTATTTTATTATTTATTTTATTTATTTTTCTTAATTTATTTAGTCTTATTTATTTATTTATTTATTTATTTATTTATTTTATTTATTCACAAACAACACAATTGTTAGGAATTTTAGAGGTGATCTTAGATGCAAACAGATTTGTTCACACAAACATAAATGCATAAATTATTCTAATCGTTATAGAGAATTAAAACTTGCTAAAACACATTAGCAATGTGCTAATCCATGGTAAATCATACCAGCAATGCGCTAAAACATGCTAAAACACAGCAGCAATGTGCTAAAACATGTTATAACCCACCATCAATGTGGTAAAACATGCAAAAAACACAAGCTATGTGCTAAAATATGCTAAGACATGCAAGAACATGTTATCAGTGTTCTAAAACACACCTGAAATGTGCTAAAACATGCTAAATTACACGAGCAATGTGCTGAAACATGATTAAACACAGCAGCAATGTGCTAAAACATGCTAAAACACATCAACAATCTGCTAAACATACCAAAACACACCAGCAGTGTGCTAAACATGCTAAAAAAACAGCACTATGTTAAAAAATTCTACATGACTCCGGAAAAGTGACTCAACATCAGCAACATGCAAAAACATGTTACCAGTGTGCTAAAACACAGCAGCAATGTGCTAAAACATGCTAAAACTCACCTGAAATGTGCTAACACATGCTTAAACTCACCTGCAATGTGCTAAAACATGCTAAATTACACAGGTAATGTGTTAAAATGCACGTAAACACACCATCGATGTGCTAAGACATGCAAAAACATGTTACCAATGTGCTAAGACACAGTAGCAATGTGCTTAAACATGCTAAAACACACTAGCAATGTGCTAAAATACAACGGAATTGTGCCAATAATTGCGAAAAACACAGCAGAAGTGTGCTAAAACATGTTAAAACACGCCAGTAATCTGCTAATACATGCTAACAACACCAGCAACATGCAAGAAACACGTTACCAATGTTCTTAAACATGCTAAATCAATTCCCCTATATTTCTATTCATTTGTCAGCAGTTTTGCGCACTTATTTTTGACCTAAGCCTCAGTTAAACGCCAGTCTGTGTTCATAAACATGCAAAAGCACACAAAAGTCGCCTCAAGGTTAAATGACTGTGAGTCTACGGCTAATTTATGATCTCCTCAGCTGATATACATGACTATATGGCAGTGTGTCACGCTGATAAGATTCTCTTTACGGCATTAATGAATTTTGATGCTTTGTTGCTGTCCGCGTCTGGCATGGACATATGTGTGTGTGTGTGTGTGTGTGTGTGTGTGTGTCCGAAATAAATGGCCATATATGTGCGCATCAGTCCAGCAGAAGCAGGTCGCAGAACATATAAAAGCAGGAGCATTTGGGGTCAGACGGTTCATGCCAGGGAAACTGATTAATATTTGGGTTTTTAAAGATGACAGGAGGACGATGCATTGCTTTATCTGCCCATCAGAACACTATGAAGAGATGAATAGCCTCCAGACGAGATTGTAGAGGTAAAGCCAAATATATTAACATAGCTTTATTATTATGTGCATGCTGTGCATTTGGCATGGAGTCTTCGCTTTGATCATAATCTACATATAAAGACAAAATTATGTGAAGGTATTATTATTATTATTTGCAAATATTTCCCAAGTACATAATATTTTACTAGTTATTTTTAAAGATGCTAGTATCCAGCTTGAAGAAACATTTATTTGACATTGACATGACCTCAGTAATTTTTGGTGATGCAATCTACAGTGCATCCGGAAAGTGTTGATGGCGCTTCACTTTTTCCACATTTACTTATGTTCCAGCCTTATTCCAAAATGAATTAAATTGATTTATTTCCTCAACATTCTACACACAATCCCCCATAATGACAATGTGAAGAAAGAGTTTTTAAAATTGTTGTGAATTTATTTAAAAAAAAAAAAAGCTGTAAAATCACATGTACATCAGTATTCACAGCCTTTGCCATGAAGCTCTACACTGAGCTCAGGTTCATTCTGTTTCCACTGGACATTCTTGAGATGTTTCAGCAGCTTCATTGGAGATCACCTGTGGTCAATTCAGCTTATTTGACATGATCTGAAAAGGCGTACACCTGTCTATATAAGGGCCCAGGGTTGACAGTGCATGTCAAAGCACAAACCAAGCATGAAGACAAAGGAACTGTCTGTAGACCTCTGAGACAGGATTGTCTGGAGGCACAAGGCTGGGGAGGGTTACAGAAACATTTCTGCTGCTCTGAAAGTTCCAATGAGCACAGCGGCCTCCATCATCCATAAGTGGAAGATGATTAACCACCAGGACTCTTCCTAGAGCTGGCCGGACATCTAAGCTGAGTGATCGGGGGAGAAGGGCCTTAGTCAGGGAGGTGATCAATAACCCGATGGCCACTCTGTCTGAGCTCCAGCGTTCTTCTGTGGAGAGAGAGGAGAACCTTACATAAGGACAACCATCTGTGCAGCAATCCACCAATCAGGCATGTATGGTAGAGTGGCCAGACGGAAGACACTCCCCGCCTGGAGTTTGCCATCTGAAGCACTCTCAGAGCATCAGAAACTAAACTCTCTGCTCTGATGAGACTCAAACTGAACTCTTTGTAGTGAACGCCAGGCGTTACGTCTATAGAACAGCAGGCAGCGCTCATCACCAGGCTAACAGCATCCCTACAGTGAAGCATGGTGGTGTTGGCATCATGCTGTGGGGATGTGTTTCAGCAGGAGCAACTGGAAGACTAGTCAGGATAGAGGGAAAGATGAATGCAGCGATGTACAGAGACATCCTGAATGAAGACCTGCACAAGAGTGCTTTTGACTGTGGCGACGGTTCATCTTCCAGCAGGACCATGACCCAAAGCACACCGCCAAAATATCAATGGAGCGGCTTCACAACAACTCAGTGAATCTCCTTGAGTAGCCCAGCCAGAACCCAGACCTAAATCCTATTGAACATCTCAGGAGAGATCTGAAAATGGCTGCACACCGTCACTTCCAATCCAACCTGATAGAGCTTGAGAGGTCCTGCAAAGAGGAATGGGCCTAAATTTCCAAAGACAGGTGTGAAGAGCTTGTGGCGTCATATTCAGAAAGACTTGAGGCTGTAATCGCTGCCAAAGCTGCATCAACAAAGTATTGAGCAAAGGCTGTGAATACTGATGTACATCTGATTTTTCAGCTTTTTTATTTGTAATAAAAGTGCAACAATTTCAAAAACTCTTTTTCCACATTACGGGGGATTGTGTGTAGAATGTTGAGGAAATCAATCAATTTAATTCATTTTGGAATAAGGCTGGGACATGAAAACATGTGGAAAAAGTGAAGCACTGTCAATACTCTCCAGATGCACTGTATATCACCCACACATACAACACCAATTCTAGCAACATTTTAGCTGATTGAGCAACATCTCTATCCCTATTGGAGGTGTCAGTGTCAGTATGGTTAAAACACTTTCGTATTTACTCTAAATGACTATAGTATATTCTCATCTGGGTGTCTGACAGCTGAAAATAGATCTGCTAGCAGATATCGCAGCCTTGGTTACTCTTTATCTTGTTAACATTTACTATTATTTATTAAGGATATGCATTTTCACATTCTGATTCCAATGCCCGATTATTAAACTGTTAAAATGACTAATTAAATTAAATACTCTTAAGAATAAACATGATGTGTTCTTTGGAAGAGTGTCACTTCATTGTTATGATATTATATTGTCATTCTGCCATTATATAATGAGTGGTATTAGTCTGAAAATGACAACAATATAACTTATCACAATATACTTTGCTGCAATCTATCGGACAACAAAAAATAGATATCGTGACAGGACTAAACGACAACACACACATATATTGAATGAACTGTACGTCTATCATTCACAGACCCGTTGTCATATTCAACATGCTGTCTGAGCTCTATTGTTGCGTTTTCGCCTCAGTCTGGGGGTCAAGGACAAACACAATGAATCTCTGTGCTTCCTCCCAGACATATCTCAGAATTATGACCACGTTTCTCCTGATAATAAAATTTGGCAGGCAATTTTAACAAGACGTCCCGACTGGTGAACATGCATATTTGGTCAACAACATTCAATTGTTATGGAGCGTCCGCCGCATTATAACTTGTATACTTTTATGCATGTTCAATTCAAGCTTATTTATAGAGCGCACTTCACAATAACTATCTTTTAAAGGTGACCTATTAAATCCCTTTTTACAAGATGTAAAATAAGTCTGTGATGTCTCTAGAGTGTGTGTGTGAAGTTTCAGCTCAAAAAAAATCTCTGGAACTGACCCTTTGAGGCTTTGATCCTAATTGTGACGTTTTGGTGACTGTCGCTTTAAATTTAAAATTAGATTTCAGAATAGGGCGGAGCTACAGATGCCTGTGTGTCAGGATAGTGGCAGATTCAAAATCCTATGCTAATGAGGGAGAGATGGACACCAGTGGGCGGGGCTTTCCCCTTCTGATCACATGTACAAAGGTAGAATGTAAATCAAAGTGTTTCTGCAGACTGTTTCTATCAAGTGTGATTCATAAAAAAATAAAAATAATAAATTTTTACCATCAGAAGCTGGTTATATTTACACACTCTTGCCGCACAACTGTTTAAACCCCTCATAAAAAGGATTTTTTGTATAATAGCTCTGCTTTAAATCAGTTATAGGATGCATTGTGTCAAGACTTTAGGATTTTTAAACTAAATTAAAGATTTAATTAATTAATTAGATTTAATTTTTCAAAAATTAAAATGTAGGATACTCACTATTTACTCTCCCTCAAGTGGTTCCAAACCTTTATGCAACCCAGTCTCATTGCGGATACGTACCCAGGTCTACATGTCTGGGGACAGCGAAATGCGTTACCTTAGGTACGTCTGTTCGTGGTTTTTGTTTTTGCAAATCCACCAGAGGGCGCTGTGTACACTTTCTAATGATTATAGATTCCTCTTGCGTGTCCTCTTCCCACGTAAATCCTCCAGAGGGCGCTGTGTATGCTTTCTAATGATTATAGATTCCTCTTGCGTGTCCTCTTCCCACGTAAATCCTCCAGGGGACGCTGTGTACGCTTTCTGATGATCACAATTTTCTCTCACGCGTCCTTTTCTCACGTAATGCTCCAGAGGGCGCTGTTTACACTTTCTGATAATCACAATTTCCTCTTCCACGCCATCGTCTTGCGTAAATCCACCAGAGGGCGCTGTGTGCACTTTCTAACAATTATAGATTCCTCTCACGCGTCCTCTTCTCACGTAAATCCTCCAGAGGGCGCTGTGTACGCTTTTTTTAATGGTCACAATTTCCTCTTATGCTTCCTCTTCTTACATAATCCTCCAGAGGGCGCTGTGTACGCTTTCTAATGATCACAATTTCCTGTTCCGCGCCATCTTCTCGCGTAAATCCACCAGAGGGCGCTGTGTACACTTTCTAATAATTATAGATTCCTCTTGCATGTCCTCTTCTCACGATAATCCACCAGAGGGCGCTGTGTACACTTTCTGATGATCACAAATTCCTCTTCCGCGCCATCTTCTCACGTGAATCCACCAGAGGGCGCTGTGTACACTTTCTAATAATTATAGATTCCTCCTGCATGTCCTCTTCTCACGATAATCCACCAGAGGGCGCTGTGTACACTTTCTGATGATCACAAATACCTCTTGCGTACATTCTCCAGAGGGCGCAATATACACTTCAGTCGACCAGACCAGCTTGTTGTCAACTGACCAACCCACCCACTTCCCTAGACCCAACCGATATTGTTTTTAAAAGCAGACTAGCAAAAGAAAAGCTGTCTCGGCTACATAATTTCACCACGTTTTCAGCCTGTTGTAGTTAATGCACCACGAGTTAACATGAACTAACAATGAACAACTGTATTTTCATTAACTAACGTTTACTAACATGAATATATAGTGTAGTAAATGTATTGTTCAATGTTTGCTCATGTTAGTAAATGCATTACTTAACATTAACTAATGAACCTTATTGTAAAGTGTGACCTGTTTATTTATTATTTACGTTTGTTTTACCAGGTTTATGAAACCATTCTTCACTGGACTCAAACCCCATCATCGTGGGCAACTTCACTCCACATCAGTCTCTTGCAGTGTGTGGCGAGCCACTGGGCAAACTGGTAACACTGAAAAAAAGCCGTCTGTACGGAGGTAAGCGGTCAGCTGGTAGCCCTAAAATGAATAGAAGCTGTCTGCGATGTCATTCTGCATCGTAGCGTTCATTTTAAATACGAATGCAGCCAGACGTACCTCTAGCTACATTATTCACGCTCTCCAGAAATGTAGACAGGGGTACGTGTCCACAATGAGCCTGTGTTGCCTTTATCACTTTCTTTCAGAAAGCTGAAGACCATTGACTTCCATAGTAGAACCAAACAAATACAGATTATTAATATTAGCAGATTATTCTTTTGTGTTCAACAGAAGAAAGAAGCTTAAACAGGTTTTGCATCAAGTGAATGTGAGTGGACCATCAGAATAACTATCCCTTTAAGAGTTTATCAATGAGCACCTCATATCAACACACCCCGGAGGGACAGTCCAGGGTTTTTGTTTTGTTTTTTCGAGACTTTATGACAAAAGTTGCTTGTATTTTTCGACTCTTACCTGGCTCTGACAGTAATGTATGTGTGGATGATGGTGCTGCAGGGGCTGATGGGACTCCTGCCGGTCTGAATGAATATCAAGGGCTGTCATTGCAGGCTCATATCATACGCAGCACACCTGATCTCCTCCACTTCACAGCGTATTCGCCTCTATACATGTTAATAAAGCGGTTTAAAGTGCCCGTGGCGAACGCTGACCCGGGATGTGTTCGAGAAATCTTCCTGTTTTTTTACGACCAAACTAGTGTGACTGCCTCGCCTCTTCACTTTTACATCCTATTTTTAAGAGCAAGTCTTTGAGACCCTCCACAATATGTGTGTGTGTGTGTGTGTGTGTGTGTGTGTGTGTGTGTGTGTGTGTGTGTGTGTGTGTGTGTGCATACAAATATAACTAGAATTCTGTTGATTTGAGTACATTAATGTTTACTATTCTCTCAGTTACCTACTTCACTTTATCATCTTTTTTGCGACTAAGGGTGCTTTCACATCTGTAGTTCGCTTCATTTGGTCCGGACCAAGGGTAATAAATGATACATTGTTGAATCTTCTGCTGTCTTTGGGTGGTTTTCACACCACACTGCTGGCTTTGGTCCGAACCAGTTGAAACGAACCAAAATGCAGTCATGTGACAAAAACCACACCTCTCATTGGCCAGATGTTGTTGAACATATTTCCTAAACTGCTTATTGATTGGTCAGAATTCACGTGCGGGAAAATGCCAACGAACTCCCGCAGGTAAACAAAACCTTTTACTCTGGAGGGACGAGTGCGCTGGCTGATTGTATCCCTGCTTTAGACAAACTATACATTACGAGAATGAAGCGCGGCCGCGGCTGGAAAACAGTGTTTAATGCATCACTCGTCACTTCAGGAGGAAGCGTGAATTACTTTAGCTAAACTGCGACATGCTCATCTTGCGAAAATACTACCAACGATCCATCAGCTAATGTTTTCCCCTCTCTCTCTCTCTCTCTCTGTTGGTAAATCGCTGTCAACAAATGTTTTTCCTCCATATCCCATAATGCACAGCGCATTGGCCTACGGCAGCTGGATTAGTCCAAAAGGCGCAGTACTTTTTGCTGTTGGACCTGTTTTAGTTCGGATAATATTCTCACTACAAAAGAACCGCTCCAGGGTTCGTTTGAAAGCGTACCGAGACCACCTCTTCAAGCAGATCTCGGTGCGCTTATTTGGTCCGCTTTTGGTGTGCACTCGAGTACGATTGCTGCATTCACACCTGTCCAAACGAACCGCACCAAAAGGGAAAACGAACTCTAGTGCGATTCAACCCAACTAAATAAAGCAGGTAAGAAAGCACCCTAAATTAACTTGGCATTTACTCTATATATGCGTTTATTTACTCTGAATATATACTATTATTGAATTATATGCAAATGTTTAGTTCATTTATGTACAGTGCAATTTGTGAAGTAATATTTTCTGTCGTTTAATAAATGAATTATTCGAGACCTGCTGTAGCTTTATTAACCAAACAAGTGGCTCTGAGTGGATTTTTGATCACAAACCTTAATTAAAAGCTAAAATATTTGGTTATAATTTATTTTAAGGCGACGTATACACTGTAACTATTAATTTAATCATGCATTATGCATTAGTATAAGTACTATAGTAAGTGCATAGAGCTTGTACTTTTTAGGTTGCTTTATTAGTTTCATCTTAGGTCAGTGAGTAATTATATACATATAGATAAACATGGCAGCAAGGTGGCAGAGTGGATAGCGCGATTGCCTCACAGCAAGAAGGTTGCTGGTTCGAGTCTCGGCTGGGTCAGTTGGCGTTTCTGTGTGGAGTTTGCATGTTCTTCCCGTGTTGTTCGCGTGGGTTTCCTCCGGGTGCTCCGGTGTCCCCCACAAGTCCAAAGACATGTGGTATTGGTGAATTGACTACGCTAAATTGTCTGTAGTGTATGAGTGTGAATGCAAGTGTGTGTGGGTGTTTGCCAGTGATGGGTTGCAGCTGGAAGGCCATCCGCTGCATAAAACAAATGCTGGATAAGTTGGCGGTCAGACCCGCTTACAGTAGTATTTATATTTGCAAATAAAAAGCCTAAATTATTCGCCCTCCTATGGTTTATTTATTTATTTATTTATTTTCTCAAATATTTCCCAAATGATTCAGGAATCTCTCACAGTATTTCTTATAATATTTTGTTCTTCTGGAGAAAGTCTTATTTGTTTTATTTCAGCTAGAATAAAAGCAGATTTTAATTATGTTAAAGCCATTTAAAAGGTCAATATTAGTAGCTCCTTTAAGCAATATTAGTGTTGGATTGTCTCCAGAACAAACCACTGTTATATAATGACTTGCCTAATTACCCTAACTTTACCCTAATTACCCTAGTGAAGCCTTTACATGTCACTTTAAGCTGAACACTAGTGTCTTGAACAATATCTAGTCTAATATTATGTGCTGTCATCATGACAAAGATAAAATAAATCAGTTATTAGAGATGAGTTATTAACACTATCATGATTAGAAATGTGTTGAAGAAAATCTGCTCTCCTTTAAACAGAAATATCCAGGGGGGCTAATAATTCTGACTTTTCCTGTAGATGCCATCAAATGGTCAGTTGGACTGGTGCATCTCGATCTTCTCTCTGCTCCTGTCCTCCTGCCTGTCAAGCAGCGCTCAAACATCATCATTTCATTGACAGCTTCAGCCGGTGCTGTTTTGTGATGCTGATGTGGCCTGCGCCGCCAGGCTCTGACCTGCGGACATGATGACGCTGATGTGTGTGGATATAGACGGCGCACGGAGACCAGAGATCTGACAGATTCATGTCCATTTCAGCAGCGCACACACACGCTCTGCACGACTGCATGCAAACGCTCTCACTTTTCACTCTGTTACGGGGTTCTCATAGTCGGAGCGCAGTGAATGGACGCGATATCAGCTGATAGATATGGGCCAGCACACTGTAAAACCCAAAATGTTAAGGTAACTCAAATCATTTGAGGAAACAGATTGCAACAAACCATTTAAGTTCAAAGATCCTTGTATTGACGGCTTTTATTGACATTTTTGTTAGTAGTTTGAGATAATATAATGTTTAATAAATAATATCTACAGAAATAAGTGCTTACAAGGTGTTTGTAGCGTAAAATACAACACCAACACAGCCAATATAGCACTGCACACTATTACAAATGTCACTTTTTCCAACTTTTCAAGGGTGAAAATTGTTGGGAGAAAGAGCAGAGTCTCATAATGCAACTGAAAAGCATAAATAAACAGGGGAAATCAAACATAAATACAGTAAACTGCTAATTTACGGATATTTTTTACAGTATAATATCTTGACCGACGTGCTCAGATGATGTGTCCGCCTGTAATCGTGTCTCATACTGCAGTAAACTGAATAAACCCGCGTTTATCTCCGCACACGCGAGAGCCGCTCTCCTCCACACTCAATCAAACGGCAGAGATGTATGCAGAAATATAGGAAATGTGCTGTTTTCCATAGGCGCTGGTCATTTGTAAATGCCAGGGAATCTGTGCACTAATAACCTGCGATATGACGCGCGCATTCTGTGATGAATGGCCGGACGTCTGACGTATTCCTGCCCTGTCTCTCAAAGTCACAGAGAATGTGTGTTAGTTTACATTTGAGTAGTTATTTATTAGCATGGGACTCAACGGTGGCTCAGCGGTTGGGTGTTTCGAGCCTCGGCTGGGTCAGTTGGCGTTTCTGTGTGGAGTTTGCATGTTGATGTGGGCTTCCTCCGTGCACTTTAGGGGAATTGATGAACTAAATTGTCCGTAGTGTTTGAGTGTGTGTGTGTGTGTGTGAGAGAGAGAGAGTGTGTATGGGTGTTTCCCAGTACTGGGTTGCAGCTAGAAGGGCATCCACTGTGTAAAACATGGATAAGTTGGCGGTTCATTCCCCCTGATGAATAAAGCGAATAAGCCAAAGAAAAATGTATGAAAAAAGCTGTTAAAGTAATGAAAGTGAACATAGTTTTTTATTTTTAAACATTTGAACTCTCTCATAAACTCATGTATTCATCCATGCATTCTATTATACAGGTAAAGATGTCGTCTGTATCCAACATCAGCCCTTATACCCTTAAAGGTCTTATGAAGTGCTTTGAAATGTGCAGGTTTATTCGATGTTTGACGTAATCTCAACCGAAATACAAAGAGAGGGCGGGGCATAGAGTAGCCCCTCCCCTTTATAAATAACAGCCAATAGCATTTTGTTTTATCACAGCTCTGCCAGTGAGAGTGGTTGAGCTCAAGCACATCAAATGTGAAGCATCCTGAAGGGGGCGGGGCATGTCAGAGCATTTGATTGGTCGGAAGATTTGATAAGAAACTGAAGGTGATGTCAATGAAACCGCTGATCCATTTAGGCGGAAGCGACAAAGTTTTGCATGTTTATAGCAGTTTTGTATATACTAAATGCAAGTTTTGTCACTGTTTTTTTTGCCACTTTCAAAGTCACTTAAATTCCCTTTTCCTCCCCATTCGGATGCTTGATTTGATTTGCAGCAGATCGTCTTGACCATGTCTACATGCCTAAATGCTTGAGTTGCTGCCATGTGATTGGCTGATTAGATATTTGGGTTAACCAGCAATTGGAGAGGTGTACCTAATAAAGTGGCCGGTGTGTTCAACTTACTGCAGTTAAACAACAAATCCTGATAAATCACATCAAAAATAATAGTTTATTTCATTATGTGTGTGTGCTCACCTTGTGCAATTATGTATATATAAACAAATAAAGCATTAAATACAATATTATTAATATTAATATTTAATTGTAATTTGTAAAAGGTAGATTCATTCATATATTCTATTATACAGGTAAAGATGTCGTCTGTATCCAACATCAGCCCTTATACCCTTAAAGGTCTTATGAAGTGCTTTGAAATGTGCAGGTTTATTCGATGTTTGACGTAATCTCAACCGAAATACAAAGAGAGGGCGGGGCATAGAGTAGCCCCTCCCCTTTAGAAATAACAGCCAATAGCGTTTTGTTTTATCACAGCTCTGCCAGTGAGAGTGGTTGAGCTCAAGCACATCAAATGTGAAGCATCCTAAAGGGGGCGGGGCATGTCAGAGCATTTGATTGGTCGGAAGATTTGATAAGAAACTGACGTCAATAAATCCGCTGATCCATTTAGGCGGAAGCGACAAAGCTTTGCATGTTTATAGCAGTTTTGTATATTCTAAATGCAAGTTTTGTCACTGTTTTAGTGCACACTATCCTAAATACCAACAATACTGATAACAACATTTTATTTTAGTTTCATAGGACCTTAGAAGAGTGCACTAACTGAGGGAGCAGCCGTTTTTACTGGTGTCTGATATG
>NC_141045.1:38637500-38702500 GCF_052040795.2 Danio rerio
TTTTTAAAATTTGTATTTAATATTTTTCTATGACATAAATTTGGCTGTACTGGTTTTTGGACCATTATCGTAAGTTATGTTCTTAAATAAGCTCCAGATTTGGCTTCAATACAGACTAATCTAATGTATATGCACAAATATTGTATAGCTTCCTATTAAAAATATGAGTTTAAAAGAGAGATTTGTGTCTGGTGTACTTACAGTCAAAGTCAGAATTATTAACCCCCTTTAATTTTTTTTATTTTTGAATTATTTCCAAAATGATGTTGAAAAGATTCAGGAAATTTTCACAGGATGTCTGATAATGTTTTTTCTTCTGGAGAAAGTCTTGTTTGGTTTATTTTGGCCAGAATAAAAGCAGTTTTTAATTGTTTTCAACCAATTTTAAGGTCAGTATCATTAGCCCTTTTAAGCTATATTTATTAAACAGAAATTGTATATGGTGAGCACTGTACTTATTACTTGTACTTATTATTATTATTTATTTATTTTCAATGGTAATGTTTAATACTAATGTAGTGAAATAAGACCTTTGCATATTCATGACAGGGTTTTATTGATAACCTTATCAGGTTTTAAATGAAGCTTCAAATGTAATTAGCTCAAGGCATCATCCGTGCATCTGTTGAGTGTTTGTTCGTCTTCTGCACCTGCAGTTTGTCCCGACGGTGTGAATCAGAGCTCAGTTTCCTTCTGCTTTATTCTGGCCCGCTGCTCATTTTCTAATGCTAATAATGCTGCAGACGGGCCGGTGTTGTGTTTCCGGCAGCTGGTCACTGCGCTGGCTGAATTTAAACCGTTCGCACACCAGGAATTATAAAGTTTTCCACTTTAACAAAGATTAATTGTGTTGAATTATTGATGCCATTAATAATATGCAGTGTTATTTTACATCATTGAGTTTCTGTATCAGGCGGCACGGTGGCGCAGTGGGTAGCACAATCGCCTCACAGCGAGAAGGTCTCTGGTTCGAGAATCGGCTGGGTCAGGTGGCATTTCTGTGTGGAGTTTGCATGTTCTCCCCATGTTGGAGTGGGTTTTCTTAAAAGCCAACATTACAAACTGAATATCCGAGCTTCGTTCTTCCGTGCCCACGCTGCAATTAACCCTTTCACTACAAGCTCAGAACATTGCGGACATTGAAACCGCACTTAATGACTCGGATGGCCACTTGACAGCGATCTAGAAAAGAAAACAGCTTCCTTAAACTCAAAGTGATTTAGAGAACCGCTCGCAGAGGCAAAATCTGAGGATCATTGGAATAACAGAGGGATTAGAGCAGGGGTCACCAAACTTGTTCCTGGAGGGCCGGTGTCCTGCAGATTTTAGCTCCAACCCTTATCAAACACACCTGAACAAGCTAATCAAGCTCTTACTAGGTATACTTGAAACATCCAGGCCGGTGTGTTGAGGCAAGTTGGAGCTAAACCTTGCAGGGCGACGGCCCTCCAGGACCGAGATTGGTGACCCCTGGATTAGAGGGTCTAAGTCCGGATATGTTCCATGATATCACTCTTTATCAAACTTTTTGGAGACATCGCCTTTGAGAGACTTCTACAAATTGACCGCACTCATCACGTCAGTCAAAAAACACATCCGAACAGATCCTAAGCATATGCTCGTCTGTCTCCAACATTATCAAACCAAAAACAAATAATGTAATCCACCTCAAGTGGTTGTAAACCTTCACGATGGTTTATTAATGTTTTTCTAAACACAAAAGAAGATGTTTTGAAGAATGTTGGACACCTGCAGACATTAACCTTCATAGTAAAACAACATGCTATGGTTAAACTAAGTCAATGGTGAAACATTTTTCGAAATATCTTCTTTTGTGTTCAACAGCATAAAGAGACTCATAAATGTTTTTGGAAAATGAGGTGTGCGTATATGATGGCAGAATTTTTTTTTTATGTGAACTGTCCCTTTAAGGAGGCTTGCAACTCTTCTGATTGGCTGACATCATTGCTAACAGAATCATCACCCCCAGCGTGTGTTTTATCTGCATTATCCGTACACAGCGGTCATGCATCAAGTATTTTACTGATCTCTCCATTACACTGTGCCTTGTTTACAAAACAATCTCCAGTCGAATATGCTGCAAATACATATAATCCCCTGACGTGATCTGCAACGGCATTAAAAACAAACCATCCACTTGTTCCTGATACCGTGACCTTCCTAATGTCCGTACTGAGATGCAGATGAACCGTTTAGATCAGATGTGTTAAAGGAACTCTCCATTTTTTTGACCACCCTCTTCCCTAAACCCCAGTGTTTTCAAAAGCACTAATTGACCCAGCAGAAAAGCCGTATAGACCTTTTTCATGGCTGCTGCATGGAGGGCGCAATAGCGACCAGCGTCTTCCGGTAGAATGCTAAAAACTTCCGTTCACAGCGTGTACAACTGGTAAATTGCGCTCCGAAAATGGGTTTCAATAACGTTTTTAATGAATAACAGAGTGTTTTTGTGACACACAACTTAGAAATGTGTCTGTTAAAGCCGTTATAATCTGTCACGTGTGGTTCAAGCGCGTCAGAAATACGAGAAAAACGTTCTCCAAGTTCACGTGTCTGCCGTCAGAAATACAGTGTGTGTGTGCGTTCCCGGCCTGTCAGCTGTTAGCTCAGCGGCTCTTTTTAGAGACAGAGAGAGAGAGAGAGAGAGAGAGCAAATCAGAGTACTGGCATGAAACTTAACAGGTATGAAAGTCGTGCAATTTACAAAAATGAGCAATAAAAGTCTGTTATTGATCCTCTGCTGCTGATTTGCTGTTCATTCTAATCGCGAGCCGTTTGTGTTTTATTTCGTGTGTTGTTTTCACCACGGTTTGTGTTTTTCTGTCATTTCGAAATGACACTAGCCTTTATTTTCACTGTCACAGTTATTAAATCAGTGTGTCAGTGGCGCAGTACAGGCTACGTGTGTGTGTCAAACATTTTGGTGAACTACATTAGTTTGGGCTGGTTATATATTTGAAATAAAGAGAAAATGTTAACTTTAGTGATGACGAGGCTTCATCTAAACTGCAGAAGATGCCGTCTGACAACGAGGGGAAAACACCTCACAGCAGCTGTTTTCCATCCTATTAGATCGCATTTCTGTAAATGATCAGTCCAGGAGATGCTGCTGATGGACAACAGTATTAGTTCAAAGAGGATAAAAGCAGATAAAATAGATGAAAACTATCGTTTCAAAGCTGTCCAAATGTGACCGTTTACACGCATCAGCTGCCGACCGGAAGTTCTTCGCATTCTCCTTGCGCATACACGCAAAGCATCATGGGTAATTATGCGTTCCAAGAAAAAGGTCTATATATAGAGGTAAGCGGTCAGTTGATAAGCACAAAAAGGAACGACGTCATTGCGCCCTGTAGCGTTCGTTTTTAGTACGAAATGCAGCCATACGTTCTTCTGGGTACATAATTCGCGATCTCCAGAAATGTATATAGGGCTACGTTTTCAGAATGAAACGATGTTGGCTTTTATTGACCAACTATGCCATCTTTACTATTGAGAAACACGGAAAAGGGTCCTTAACAAAATCTAGTACCCATTTCAGAAAATAAAACACCATTGTTGTGGAAATGTATAGCCTAAAAAAATGCTCCCTCAATGGTCAGCCTACCTCTGATTAGCTATATAAAATGCAGCCATTTAGTAGCACGTATGACCACATAAAGTGACCTAATGGCTTCCTAATAGAGCATTTATTATCATCTATGAAACCGCATAGCTGGAGTCCAGACAACAAACGCTAAACCACCGTTGCTGACCATCTGTCTGTGTGGTTTACAGACATGAGGTAGAGCTGATGAGTCTTACCTGCTCCATGAATGGCCTCCATTATTCAGTTCCCTTGTAGAAGTATCATCTTCCGCTGGCGAAGAGCATTGCGTATTAACACAATGTGTTATTATTGGTAAGTTTATTGAAATGTAAATGCGGAGGACAAGGTGACCTAGATTTTTATCAGTGGAGAAAGGGCATGAATTCTGCATGTGGACGTGAGGAAAGAAGTATATCTTTGTTGAAGGGAAATCACTGAACATTGGTGTCTGAAGGTGTACGCAATTGGATGGTAAAACTTAAAGTAGTGCAATGAGACTTGTCAAAAAAAGCACACTCCTTTTAATCAAGTGGAAAGTTATCTGGGCTTTGCTTGAGACAGTTAAAATGGAAAAATGGCTTTGAGAATGTACACAGTTGCCATAACATACAATACATGATGCCACAACATGAAGTAACGTCATACATAATATTCCTCCAATGTAACAATATCAACGTCTGTAAGGTAAAAAATTGAATAAATAGTTTTAGTAGTGTTTAATTTCCACATCAACAATGTCAATACTGACTATAAAAGAACACAACTCAAGCGTAAATTAAATTAATGCGAAACACTGACGGATCAGTCATTTTGATGGAGGAATATGAATTCATTTCTCCGTCAAATATTACAAAATGTACCTCATATCACAACCAAACATGTTGCTGAAATTATTAAACAAGCAAAACTGCAAAACAATCCATCATAGCTGCATATTAGCAATACTTGCTCAGCAAAACAACTAATTCATTCATACAATCAACATTACTTCAATTTTAAATATCTGACCTGAAAATGTTTGACTAATCTAACTACACAACCTTCACTTGTACAAAATTCCCAAAAGAAATTGCACCACTTTTTTTTCGAAAAGACAAAATTCAATCCATCAATGTTGTTTTATGATCTTCAACCAGTTGCCGGAAGTGAAATGCTGCACCGTTTTCGCTCAATCGCTCAAGCCAAGGTAAAGCTCTGTTGAGTTGCAGTTTTTCCAGGTTTTCAAGATGCCCAGCAGAAATCGATAGGTGAGGGATGGCACCATTTTGAATCACAGGTATTTCATTTGTCCTCAAACCACTACCGTTATGGTGTTGGCTCCAGAGACCTACCGAGTCCCCGTTACGTACTTTAGCTACAACATCTTTTGGGTGGCCATCTTGAAATCGCTCAGAGTTGGATGTAATATATGGACCATCAACAGAAAGCTTGCGACCTCGTCTGGCTGGAGAACTGCTCCACATGTGAGTCCCCATGTGAACCTGGATGGACATTTAAGAAAAGAACTGGTCATAAGGTATTAGGGATGATGCAACTCATTCAGCACACAAACTGGGAATCAGTGATGGATCTAGAGTTGTCAAAACAATCGATACTGACATTTTAAAGACATTAATTTCCCACTAACATTTGAGCAAGGTTGAGAACTTTCCTAAAGAGTTAGTTCAATTAAAAATTCCTAACCCCTGAGACCTTTGTTCATCTTCAGAGTTAAGACATTTTTTGATGCAATCTGAGAGCTCTTTCATCTTCCTTACGTCTATTCACACTGCGCTTCAGCGTCAACGCTTGACTGAAGGCGTGTCTGAAGTTGGGGCTGAAGCGATCGTCATAGAAGCGTCAGCCAATGAAATTCAGTCAGTAATAGGCCACTGTCTAACTGGTGTATTTGCATACAGCGATCTGATTGGCTGACGCTTCAGTCAGCGCTTGAAAATTTGAGCTAGTCCCAACTTCTGCAGGGAGCAACGCCTCTGAAGCGGCGCCGACGGATCCACAATGCAGTTCGGCAACGCCTGACGTCACCCATTCAAAGTGAATCGGAAGCGTTGACGCTGACGCCCCGTGTGAATGGGGCGTAAGACAGCAATAGTCCTGACTTGTTCAAAGTCCAGAAAAGTGCCAAAAACATTAGCAAAACAGTTTATTTGTCTTCATTGGTTCAGTCAAATTTTATGAATCTAAAAAATGCTTTTGTGCACACATAAAAACAAAAATAATGGTGGTGTTCAACAGTTTCTTCTCTCAGTGTCAGCATAGGGCATGCAATCAAGACATATACACCTAGGATGTCCGTGCGCATGACTTTCTGTTTAAAATAAAGCACAGATGCATCTAAGGCAATACATCAGCATCGTGACTAAGAGCGACATGGATAAAGAACACGTCCGCCCTATAATGTCACTGAGGAGAAGTAACTGTTGAATAAAGATGTTTGACGATATCTCAAATTGACAATATTCCGACTGAACCACTGAAGTCACTTGGACTTATTCAATCATTCATTCTCTTTTCGGCTTAGTCCCTTTATTAATCCGGGGTCGCCACAGCAGAATCAACCGCCAACTATGCGGATGCCCTTCCAGCTGCAACCCATCTCTGGGGGACATCCATACACACTCATACACTACAGACACTTTAGACTGGGGGAAACCGAAGCACCCAGAGGAAACCCATGCGAATGCAGGAAGAACATGCAAACTCCACACAGAAACGCCAACTGACCTAGCCGAGGCTCGAACCAGCGACCTTCTTGCCTACATCATATGGACTGCTTTGACAATATGTACCTTTCTGGACTTTGAACAAGTCAGAACTATTGCTTTGATTGTGATTAACTCTGAAGATCATTGCTTAACCCTACTTCCCATTTAACAAAGTGTTTGAAAGCCATGTCTCTCAGCTGATCCGTCTGAGAGCTGATATATGAGATGTACTGATAGATCAATTGATGGACTGAACATCACTTTCAAATGCTCCAGTATCCGTCATATCTATTAGGCACATGAACACAATGGCCAATCAGTGGTGTTTAATCAGTGGTGTATCGATTGGTACCGAAATCTATGCTTTTGACAACCCTAGATGGAACCCGCTTTCACAACCTTTGACTGGTGTACCTTCAAATTTCCTTTAGTGGTAAATGCACGTCCACATATGTTGCAGGCGAAGGGTTTCTCACCGGTGTGGGTTCTCTCGTGAATTTGCAGTGCACTTGAAGAGGAGAAAGTTTTCCCGCATGTCTGGCAGAAGTGCTGTTTAGCTGTTCGCCGAAGCGTTGGTGTAGGGAGTACTGGCATTGTGGAAGCCGATGAGCTGAATATACATGAGGGTGAATCTTTCAGATCTTTTTTAATGAACCCATTGTGCTCAATTCTTTTTGGAGGAATGTTTGTTTCCACCGAAGGTAGGAGGTGGTTTGGAGGAAGAACCAGGATCTTATTTGCTGGCTCAAACAACTGTGAAGGTAATTCTCGCATCTGGTGAGTAAGCATATGTTGTTTGAGGTTACCTTTGGTTGAGAAACCTCTGTTACACGCAGTGCAGATGAATGGCCGTTCTTTGGTGTGACTTCGATAGTGGATATCCAAAGCACTCTGGCAGGCGAACATCTTGTTGCAGATATCACAAACATTGCTCTTTAGGGATCCCTGATTAATGTAGGGAAAGACCATGGTCAAGGTATCTTTCTGTACTTCTCCAGATGCTCCATCAAGTAGCCTAGACACTGTGAGATTAGAGTTGTTTGATTCAGCAGATTTGGGGTCAATTGTTGTGTATCCTTTAGGGGAGGACGGGCTCCAGGAGGCTGTTGATTCAGATGGAATCCTTCTCCTAAGACTCTCATGTTCAATGTTTTGAGAAGCCAATCCTTGGGTTAAGCAGTCTCCTTCAACTGATCCATCCTGAATGACCAATTTACTAGTGTTCTCCAATTTCTCCACATTCGCAACCTTGATCTGACTCTCTGATCTGGCAAACACTGATGAAGCCGGCGAAGAGCATTCACTTTCTGTTAAAGAGTCTGGGTTTTTCAAATCAGATGCACCTTGCATAGTGTCTGTGTCCTCATTGGGGAAGGTATCCATGCTTTCTACCAAGTCCTGGTCCATGAGTTCTTCACTGCTATCATGCATTGGGACATTGGGAATGTGACCGCCCATGTGCATGTGAATGTGCTGCTGCAGAACCATTGCATTTGTAAACTTTTCTTGACATATGGGACAAGAATTCTGAATCCTTAGAGGTGGCATGGAACGATGAATGCTGTAGTGCGTCTTAAGATTGCCCTTGGTTGTGAAAGCCCGTCCACATACTCTACATTTGAACGGCCGTTCACCAGTGTGGGTGCGGAAATGCATTTTAAGCGCACTTTGACAGCTTAGAACTCTGTGGCAGATTCCACACTCATTGGGGTCTGTGTACTTCTTGTCAATGTTCTCCACCAATTGCTCCAGCTTTGAGGTCTCAGATGCTCCAAGGGGATTTGGAAGACTTCCCAAAAGAAATTTGGCTTCAAGCTGCTCTGACTTGAGCTTAGTAATTAAGCCTGTATTGACCGAGGTATTGACAGCAATGTCTTCTCTTGAACCTTCCCTCGAGGATCTCAGTAGGGTAGAGACACTCAAGCGCTGATTGACCTCTTGAAATTTCTCATTTGAAATTATAGGAGGGCTACAAACAAATTCCTCTTGGTGGCCATTAATTCTCTTAGTTAGCTCACTGACAACAGGACTATGAGGTTTGGTTATCGATACCCCTTCCTCCTCTTTTTTGATAATGACTGGAAGACCTGGCAAAGATGATGACAGCATGAAGCCAATGGAGTTGCCTACTAGAGGTTTACTATCTAACCAACTTAAAGGAGGTTTCTCCTGAGGCACAGACATGCCATATGGAATTCCTGTGCTTGTCAGGACATTATCTAAATGCTCTGGAACCGGATAAGGATTCATTAGTACGTTCGGATACTTCTCCTTATGCCGCTGGAAATGGACTTTGAGATTTCCCCGAGTGGAAAATCGATTTCCACATATGTTGCATTTATAGGGTCGCTCTCCAGTGTGAGACCGCAGGTGTATTTGCAAAGCGCTGTCACTTCCGAACACTTTGGCACAGAACCTGCATTTGTGCTTGAATATACAATCTTCAGACGGCCTCTTGTGTTCGCATAAACTCACATTGACCGGTTTGGCTTTCCGGTGTTGGGCAAGAGCAGTCAGAGCATTCAAGTCCTCTACGATTGCCCCAATACTAGGCAAGGAGTTTGCAGATATATTAAAGCTGTTTGGTTTATGAGGCAGCTCCAGTTTGTTTACTATCCCATCTGAAGCAGGAGAGGGTGAAGGTGTTTTTAAATTAGCTCCGCCATCAACTTTATTGCTTACTTTGCTATCATGCAAAGACTGATTACCGCTCTGATCAATGTCAAGCTTCATTGGAAAAGTGTTGTCTCTGATTTTAGAAGTTACCTTTGAGTCTTCCTTTTCACCCCTCAAGCCGTCTTGGTTCTGAGGAACAACATGCGTAGACTGTTTAGCATTAGCAGCTAAGTTTTCTGCTAGCCCAGCAGCTGCTGTGAGCTGTTCAGAAAGCTCCGAGCTGAGTTTTATCAGTGATCTGGATTGAGACAAACCATTGGAGTTTGTGGTCAAAGGTGTTTTAGAGTTTTGAGTTGCCAATAGCATTATTTGGGCGCGTATTTCTTCAATTAGTTTTAGCTGTTGCATCTGCTGTTGTTGCAATGCTAACAGCTGCTCGATTAAACCCAAATCAACCTTTTTGGCATTGCTAGCATTTATGCAACTTGTCTTTAAAGGTGTTTCCTGCGAGAACTGAGCAACAGCAACTTTGGTGTTTTCAAGGTTCTCGATGAAGACATTGCTATTGAAGGCTGATAGTTTACACAACTCAAGTAAAGCAATGTCTTGAGGTAGCGAAGCTGAGTATGCAGAGCTCAAGCCGTCATTACTGCATTCATGGGACTTTTTGTCAATGCCATGAATTTCCAGTACATCTAAGGGCTCTTCAACTTCCAATAATGTTCCCTCATTAGAGGAGTCGCCGAGATCCTCGGTACTGTCGTTATTTGTTACTCCATCCGAATGCTCCTCTGTGTTGAAGAATGGTGAGTTCACTGTGAGAGCAGAAGGTGGAGAATCCAGGCTTTCGTTTTCACTTACTATCAGAACTAACTGGTCTTTTGAACAGTCTTTCTGATGTTGATAGAGCTCTGTTATACTGGAAAATTCAGCACAGCATTGTTCACAGATATGGACATCGCAGGTTGGACTGGGCTCGATCTCCATCGTATGATCTGAATTTAAAGAGAAATAAACATGTAAAATTGTGTGTTAGATAAATAAAAAGCATGATTGTAAATTTAAAGCTCTGCAGAACACTGATTTCAACAAATGTAATAATGTCAGAAAATTGCTCACACGTCACAAGTATTTACAAATAATGATTTAGCTTTATTTATGCACATTGACTTTGTTATCATTAAGCACACTCTATTTCAGGGACATTTTTTTCCAGACTATATTCAAATTCAGTAAATGGACGGTGTAGAACAGGGCTCACCGATCTCGTTCCTTGAAGGTTCGGTGCTCTGCAGGGTTTAGCTCCAACTTGCTTCAACACACCTGCCTGGGTGTTTCAAATATACCTATAAGAACTTGATTATCTTGTTCAGGTGTGTTTGATTAGGGTTGGAGCTAAAATCTGCTGGACACCGGACCTCCAGGAACAAGTTTGGTGTTCCCTGCTATAGAGGTTGTTTCAAGTGTACATTTAATAATATGCAACTTAAGTATGCATGTACGAATGGATTTATATTGTAATGATATAAGTTGTCTAGAATAAAAAATATATATATATTTACAATGACATTATGCAACAGTGAACAATATAATATGTTATAACATGGGGAAAGTTGTAACAGCTGTAATAAAACAATTGTATCAAAAATTGTAGGGCTGCAACAACGAATCGATAAAAATCGATGACTAAAAGTGTTGGCAACGAATTACATAATTGATACATTGTATCACGTGACACGGAGACGTTTGATTATAAAAAAAGCTTAAGTTCAGCACGGAGCTGAGTGAACACGGTCTCTCTCATGCACTGATACAGAGTTTGGCACCTCAGAGATGGGGATGAGCAGGAAGGGAGTTCAAGAGCAGGGTAAAACTCTACAGAATCCAAATTTTGTTGCGTTTTGAAGTGAGGACCGTAAAGTCCCTGGTGCTGATGTTTTACTCGTTATCCAGCTTGACAACCATGACAAGTTAGCATTAGCTCGTTTACCTTTAGAGCGGCAACTGAGAAAATCAAACTGAGCTTTGGCGCGGTGTCTGACGCTGAGGCATAGAGAGCTCACGCTGAGCAGAGCTCTCAGTAAGGGACCGTCAGAAAAGTGCTTAATATTTTATTTTTTTGTTTTTTTGTTTCTCAACCCTGCTGAGAAAGACGTGTCATATTATTACAATTATGCAGCGTTTTAACTGCATAATGCTTCTTTTATATTTTAGACATGTAAATACAGACACAAACGAATAAAACAAAACATTTAGAGTTTGTAAAACACACAAGGAAGTCTAACAATCCATTCAAATATAATTAACGATGTGTTTTATTCATATCAGATACACATTACACATAGTGAAAGTAACTATAATGTTGAATCTACTCTTCTCCAAGTTCACCAGCCACTTGCATGCATGTATTCGAGGAGTAACTGGTGAATTTACGTGCTGAATCCTGCGTGTTCTGCTTTTATGAATAAGGCACAAGTAAACATGGCAACGACCATCTCAGGTTATAGATCACGATCACTCACACGTTTAATGTGAACTGGTAAATCTTCTGTTCGACGATATATCTCATTAAGATTAATTTTCTTACCCAAGTCGCAAATAATTTAACTTGTATTAAGCAAACAATCACTTAATTTTAAGGTGGTTTTTTTTTCAGAAAAAAAGACATAATTTCTTTTGCGAATTCATGTGTCTAGTATGTATCCTGAGGTAAAAATGTATAGATATTTGGATTAAAAACAGGACAAAACTACTTAGTTTTTTTAATTTTATTATTATGACAGCTCAGGGATGAGCTTCTTTGAATAAACGGTTGGAAATTAATGCTTTTTTATCCAATTCATCAATTAATTGAAAAAACTATCGACAGATTAATAAATTATTAAAATATACGTTAGTTGCAGCCCTAAAAAATTATAACAAAATGTGTGTATTTTTTTAGTGCAAAAACGTCCAGCAAACACTTGACATCAAAGTTAATATCAGAAAAAGGGATGAAAAAGTTTATAAAAATGGACTTGTTTTGGTTACTTTCTGGGAATATATTATATTTTTATAATAGGCTGAACAGCAGGATTGTGTGTATAATATGGCAGATCTAAATATTAGCTAGTATGTTTTTAATAACTTAAATACGGAAAAGAAAATATGTAAAGAGAGCTGTCAGCACTGGTTTAGGTTTTACATTTTAAACACATTAAAGCTGTAACAATTATAATGAAATAACATCATTTTATTTAGTGCTCTAACTTAGGCATTAGGGATTAAGTTCTGACAATGACATTCTCTGCCATCAGTCCATGAGGTGAGGAATTTATAAATGAAATCTTAAAAAGTAGATACTGTAGATGGGGTTGCTTTACATGAAAATGTAAGAATCCTGACAATACAATACATAAAAATACTAGAGTAATTTATAGTAAATACTATAGTGTTTTGGAAGCAAGTACTTGAATTAATCTGTTGTGGTTATGCTATAGGCTCTATGGTAACACAACAACTAAAGTAATATAAACAAATGACTCCATACTACAACTATAGCTATTATACCACAATATACCACAGTTTACTGCATTAAAAACTCAAGTGCACTACAGTATTTATGGTCACACTTTACAATAAGGTTTCATTAGTTAATATATTTACTTATATAAACTAATTATGAACAATAATGTACAGCATTTATTAGTCAACATTTACTAATGCATTAACAAGCAGAAAAAGTTACCATGAACTGACAATAAACAATTGTATTTTACTAACATGAACAATTACTGTAATAAATGTACTGTTTATTGTTTGTTTATGTTACCAAATGCATTAACTAACATCTAATGCAACCTTATTTTAAAGTGTTACCGTGTTTATTACATTTTCAGTTCACTATAGTTAATAATAAAGTTAAAATTGTTTGCTTTAGCTTTGTATAAATAATACAAAATACTATAGTATTTAAAATAAATTACTATCGTATGTTTAATGTGAGCTGAACAAGAAATGACATTTAGTAAAGTAAATGTATAGTGAATTATATTATACTACAATATACCACAGTTTACTGCATTTAAAACTAAAGTATGCTACAGTATTTATGGTCACACTTTACAATAAGGTTTCATTAGTTAATATATTTACCAATATAAACTAATTATGAACAATATTTCACAGCATTTATTAGTCAACATTTACTAATGCATTATTAACATGCTGATAAAGTTAACATGAACTAACAGTCAACAACTGTATTTTAACATAAACATTTTAACATGAACAAACACTGTAATAAATATACTGTTCATTGTTTGTTCATGTTACTTAAAGCATTAAGTAACCCTATTGTAAAACGTTACAGTATTTATTAGTTTTTCAGTTCACTTTAGTTATTAATATAGTTAAAATAGCATATGTAGCATTGTGCATATCCTACAAAATACTATAGTTCGGTTTGAAAACACTGTAGTATTTAAAATATATGTCTATAGTATGTTTAATGTGGGTTAAACAAACAAAAAAAGACATTTACTTTGGTAAAGTGTTGTTTTTAACACCTAAATTGGCGCGTTTTGATCAAACTCCATCATCTCGCAAGTTCAGAAAGTCCTACCAAACTTACCGAGGAGAACATACTGAGGCTTAGCCTGTTTCCTGCGGGACATGCTGGGATAAAGCCGGGTTATCTCCCTGAAGAATCCACAAGTGTCCTCCGTTCATCAGTATGAATTAATATAAAGCCAAAAGCATCCGAATCTTCCGCTGAACGGTTTACACATTCGTCATAACGGACAAGTAATAAGTTATCGGGGATGAAGTTGCGCTGACCACACAGGGATGTGCTCGCTGAAGGCGGAAAATAAGTCAGTTATTAACGAAAAAGCCGTTCAGACATCACCGCACTGTCACAATATCCAAATTAAACGCATTCCCACAACTCAAAACATGACATGCCCAAGACCGCAAACCCATGAGGAGAATGTTTGACAGTGTTGAGAGCGTTCGGCCCCGCCCCTCGCACTTCCCATTGGCCAGCGCGTCCCACGGTCACGCCTGTCGGCAATCCTATTGGCCAGCGGGTTTGAGTTCGGCGTGCTCATGAAAACATGCATGAGAGGATGAATCAGTGGCTGGTAATGTAAAAGATTAATGTTTCACCGCCAGCAACACAAAACCACAGTATGTAACTTGGTAACACTTATAATATAGGCTAGGTTTCATCAGCTAATAAATTATTTGCAAACATTATAATCTTAAACCTTTATCAAGAACTATATACGGTGTATATACGTCATTCATTGATTACTGATACTTTATATTACTACTTATATTACTACTTATTACGACTTATACTTCATACATACATATATAAGTAGTATAATATCAGTAATAATCAGTCAATAAAGTGACCATATATAGTTACTCTTCATATAAAAAGACTTGAGTTATATTCGAGTTGTAAAAGTAAATTAAAAATTGAAAATAAAAGTAATAAAAGTTAATAAATTGTATTTATGTATAATGTTAATGAACTGTTAATAAATTAATCAGTGGTCGCCACGGCGGAATGATCGCCAACTTATCCAGCATATGTTTTACACAGCGGATGCCCTTCCAGCTGCAACCCAGCACTGGGAAACATCATTCTCATTCACACACCTACATTATGGACAATTTTAGCTTACCCAGTTCCCCTATAGCGCATGTCTTTGGACTTGTGGGGGAAACCAGAGCACGTGTAGTTACATTTTTTTGAGAGGTGCACGTCAGCCCACAGCGTAGGGCTATGGCAAGCCACCTTTTTCCGGTGGAGCACCATGGCCTCGGACTTGGAGGTGGTGATTCTCATCCCAGCTGCGTCACACTCGGCAGCAAACCGCCCCAGTGCATGCTGAAAATGCTAAAAAATACATGATCAGTGTTAAATATGACTGAAGTGAACCACAGCTACAAGTCCTGTTTTATTTTCTTTCTTAAGCCTGATTTATACTTCTGCGTCAGGTGACCGGTGTAACCCACGGCGCATGCAACGCGCGTGGCTGTGCATTTATACTGTCTCTGTTGGTCTGCATTAACACTTCCGAAACACTAGTTGGCAGTGAGGTGTAAATGTTCCTCTGTGTCGAGTTTCTTCGCTGTTGTTTTGCTTTTCCTGAACACTTCCGGGATGTAGAAGTGGCTCAAACTCGCTCATTTTGAGGCAGGAACCGGCGGACGTTCAACAACTTTAACTATGAGGTAAACACAAAACAAAACTTTCCATCCGGAGCTCCTTCACGGGACTCCACACTTGTAAACAATCGCTCACGCCATTCGCGCGGCTCTCGGTCCCGCCCAGACTCGTCAGCGCTACCAAGCCGACCAATCACAGAGCTTACGCTACGCGTCGTTGCAACGTGTAGTTACAATTTTTGAGAGGTGCACGTCAGTGACGGCGATGGCCACGGCGAAGGGCTATGCGTCAGCGCCGTAGCATACGCCAGCGTTTGACGCAGAAGCATAAATCAGCCTTTAGGCCCCGTTTACACTAATGCGTTTTCGTTTTAAAAAGCATAAATTTTGCTACGGTTCCGTCCACACTACGCCAGAGTTTTCGAGCAGCGAAAATGGACTGTTTTGAAAACGCTGGAGGGGCTGTTTTCATTCTGAAACGCTGCTGCTCCATCTCAGTGTGAATGGGGGAAAACGGAGACATCTGAAAACGGAGGCGGGGCTGCTGAGATTCGCTATCTGATTGGGGCTTTTGCGAATCCTTTCCTTATTCGTTAAGACCCTATCACATGACTATAACACATGGCTTTAACGCTACCGGAAGACAGCAGACCAGCCTTCACTGTAAACAACAACATGGACAGAAATGAGAGCGTTGTTTGCACTATTGTCCGTTTTAGGCACCATTGTGCAGTTAAACTCTATCTTTTTTTATGACAGCAGCTATATATATTTGCAAGAGGCAAGCTATTGTTCGATCTCTAGCTAGTCACTCGCGTCTGTCCACAAAAAGAACTCTCTTGCTTTCTTTGCCATCGCATTTAATGTTCAACCGGCGTTTGTTGACTAACAATAACCAAATGCCGAGCGAGACACATGCTTCCTGTTTATACTAGAACGCGCGAATGGTCACGTGATATACGTTTTTGGTGGCGTAGTGTGGACGGAGATATGTTCAGAAACGCTAGTGTGGACACGGATCGTTTTTGATCTAAAACGCCGTTTTAAAACGATAACGCACTAGTGTAAACGGGGCCTGAGTTCTGGACAGGTCAAGAGAATGAATCTGAACACAGTGCAGACTCACTGTTAGAAGTAGACATTTGATTTAATATACAATAATAAATAAATAAAACGGAAGCATAATTCATTATTCAATGCTCATCCAGTCTGCGTTACACACCAAAGATATTTTTAGCATGTTTTGACGCACGTTCATTATTTTCCCCCCACTTTTGATTAACTCATTCACCTCTAAAACCACACACACACACACACACACACACAGAGTCCTTAAAGTTCAGCGAGTGTTTACTCTGCGTCCTCCACACACAATGCAAGTCATTATAATCAAATGCATTAATAGACAGTGAGACGCCGGCCTCGCTGAGCCTAATGATATATTTTGTGCGGCCCTCCGTTTCTAAAAAAGCAAAACAAACGCATGATTTTATGACACGCCACTGTGATGTAAACAAGTTATTTTTACCGGGCTCTTCTTCAGCTTGAACAGTGATGTGTTGACCTGCTCCGCTTACCTTACACATCAGGAATTTTCCTCCGCTCTTTGATGCTGCATGAACATGACTATTACTGTCCACCTGATCTTTTGATTCACGGCTCTTCTGTGCACCACACAAATACATAAATACATATGTCATGTTGCTTTGGTGTGTGTGTGTGAACAGGAGCACACCAGGTGCTCTCTATGGGCTCTTATGAGTCATGTTTTACAGTCATTAGATATGAAGGGCTGTGTGCGAGCGCTATTATCCGTGGCCTACGGTCCTTAGCAACAGACTTAATGTGGACAAATGACACCTTCACTTCCTAAAAACACAAACACAGCATGCCAACACTGTCTGACACCCATATTTTCACATTAGAACTGTGTAATTATAAGCCTGGACTTCCCTGTTTGGGAATATTGCGCTCTTTAAGGAATATGCTTGTTGTAACCCAAAGGTGCTTCTTCTACATGATCATTACGGCTTACACTACTGGACTGTTGTCTGTTGTTATATTGTCTGTTGTAGATATATATTCTGGGTATTGTGTGATTCAGTTTTTCGTTTATTTACAGTCGTGAACTGCATTATGGGATGTTGATCTGTGCTCTGTCAGTATTTGATGTTGAAAATTTAACTTCACAGTTTAAAAGGGTTGAAAATTAATTAATTCATTACTTTATGCATTCATTCATTAATTAATTTGCTCATTCATTCATTTGTTTATTTGTTAATTCATTTTATAAATTAATTTTATTCGTTTATTCATTCATTTATTCAATCATTTGTCCATTTATTTTTTCATGCATTCATTTGTTCATTTATTCGTTTTTTCATTCATTTGTTCATTTATTCGTTCATTTGCTTGTTCATTCATTTTTTAATTAATTAATTATTTATTTATTTATTCATCAATTTGTTCATTCATCCATTCAGTCATTTGTTCATTCATTTGTTCAATCACTAATTCATTTATTCATTTGTTCATTCGTTTCTCATCAGTTTATACAATTTTTCATTCATTTATTCATTCATTCATTCATTCATTCATTTCGATTAATGATTGATTTTTTTGTTTAGTCATTCATTTGCTCATTCATTAATTCATTTGGATTATTAATTCATTCATTTTCTCAATCATGTATTCATTAATTCATTTATTAATTTGTTCATTCATTTTTACATTTATTAATTCATTCATTTGTTCATTCATTACTTTGTCTAATAATTAATTTATTCATTTAAATTTTCATTCATTGATTATATTATTACTTCATTTGTTCATTCATTCATTTTTTCATTTATATTTTCATTCCTTCATTTTTTTATTTATTAATGATCATGAATTAATTTGTTCATTCGTTCGTTTAATCATTCGTTTATTCATTCATTCATTTGTTCATTCATTCACTTGTTCATTCATTTATTTGTTCATGTATTAATTCATTTTGATTATTCATTCATTTGTTCATTCATTAATTCATTTGGATTATTCATTCTTTCATTCATTCATTCATTTGTTCAGTCATTTATTTGTTTATTCGTTCATTCATCCATTTGTTCATTCATTATTTCATTAATTCTTTTAGTTGTTCATCCATTCATTTGTCCATTAATTTACTTATTTTTTTCATTCATTAATTTTTATTATTTTATTCATTAATTTGTTTATTCATTTGTCCATTCATTAATTTACTCGTTTATTTTTTCATTTATTAATTCTATAATTTTTTTGTTAATTCGTTCATTCATTCATTCATTCATTCATTCTTTCTGGCTGTGACCCCAAAAAACATTTGTTAAAGGTTGGAATACAGTCTCATTTGGTTATGCCAGTCAACTTAATTTATTTACATTTTGATAATATAAATTCCAGTGTGTATTTGGTGAGTAAATTTGATTACACACCAAATTTGATTGTTTCCTTCAAAAAATGATTTCATCCCAATCTTAACTGAATCAGAATGATTGATTCATTCATTCATCGATAATATGCTCTACTAGATCCACTACTTCTTTCCTTCTTCACACTTTTCTGTGTGGATTGATGCCTGCCAGAGTTATTTTGTCTGTGTCTTTGTTAAAAGCTTTCTTCTCTCTTCCTCAACGTCCTGTGCAGATTGAGCTGCTCAGATGATCCACAAAGCAGCAGATGAAAGATAAATCATATGTTCATTTTCAGTGTTAAAAGACGAGACAAATTCATTCATTCTCTTCTCTTCTTTGCAGCACACTCAACTCTGGCAAAGAATACAAGAATTATTTCTTAAATGCACTTAAAGGTCTATTTCTGTATCATTTGTTTAGTATCAGTTTCTTCAAAATCAAATTGTGACTATAATTATGACATTATTTTATGTCTCGTGAAGTCGGAGAACTCAAATAGCTGTTTATTAATTTTAGCAATATTATAACTGACAGTATAGTGGACACTTTCAATTATGATTTAGCAAAAGTTAATAAAGAGATAGAGATATGACAAGAATACATATACAAAATATATTATGATACAAGTCTAACTTTAAATTTTTCATGAATTTATTCAGTTTTTTCATTCATTCATTTTTCATTAATTAATTATTAATTCAATAATTTGTTGTTCAATTATTTGTACATTCTTATTTTTTGTTCATTCATTCATTTGTTTGTTCATTCATAATTTTTTTCATTCATTACTTTATTCTTTCATTCCTTCATTTGTACATTAATTTGTTCAATCATATTTTTTTCATTTATTAATTCATTTATTTGTTCATTCATTCATTTTTTCATTGATTAATTCATTCCTTCATTAATTTTTTCAGTCATTAATAAATTTTTACATTAATTTGTTCAATCATTTGTTCATTCATAATTTTTTTCATGCATTAATTTAATCATTTGTTCATTCTTTTTTTGTCATTAACTGATTCATTTGTTCATTCAATTCCATTTCTTATTTTTTCATTTATTTATTCATTCTTTCAATCAATTAATTTATTTGTTCATTCATTCATCTTCATTTATTCATTTGTAATTCATTGCTTCATTCATTCATTTGTTCATTCATTCCTTTATTCAATCATTAGATCATTTATATTTTTTCATTCAATCATTAATTCGTTCAATCCTTTGTTTATTTATTGGTTCATCCATTCATTTGTTCAATTATTTGTTCATTCATTATTTTTTCATTCATTAATTAGTTCATTCATTTATTTGTCTATTCATTCATTCATTCATTCATTTTCATTCATTATTTTCTTCATTCATTTGCTTATTCATTTCTTCACTTATTCATTCATTTGTTCATTCATTCACTTATCTATTAATTTGTTCGTTCTTTCATTTTTTCATTCATTTTTTTTTCATTCAATAATCAGTTCATTTATTCGTCTATTCATTCGTTCGTTTTTTCATTCAATGTTTTCTTTGTTCGTTCACTTATTCATTTATTTGCTTATTTATTCATTTTGTTCATTCATTCATTCTTTCATTCCTTTGTTCAATTATTTGCTTATTCAATATTTTTTTAATTTATTCATTTGTTCATTCATTTCTTTTTTCATCAGTTCTTTTATTCAATCATTTGTTCATTCATTCACTTATTAATTTTTTCATTCATTCATTCATTTAATTATATATTAATTCATCATTTTTTCATTCATTCATTCGTTCATTCATTCACTTGTCCAGTTGTTTATTCACTTGCTTTTTCATTAATGTTTTCATTCATTAATCCATTCGTTTGTTCATTCATTCATTGACTGTGGATGTTGAAAATACAGTTTAACAGTGACTTTTATTTAGATTTTAGTAGTCTGAAACAATATTGTATGAAAAGAATTAAGCAACCGAAAAAGTACTGACCGTTTATTACCCTTTATATGTAGGCCTACTGTAATTTTCAACACCAGTACAGACTTCAAAATATTACTACAGTACACCAGTTTACTATAGTAAAAACTAAGTTATACTCAGTATTTATTGGTTCATCAGTTCTCTGTGGTTAATAAGTCTATACAGTGCTATTTAACAAAGTGTTGTAAATATACAGTAGCATATAAGAAACACAAAAAGATTTACCATATAGTACGTGGCTTAAAATGGCATTTTTACGGTTATAGGCTACTGTAGGTCTAGTTGTGGGTGTAAACTGACCTTACTGTCAACGAGTGTTTCATTTGTGTGTTTTTATAGCTTAAGAATTGGCTGAACTGAAAACACCTGAGCTTTGTAAAACCCAATAACATTTGCCTCAGTTTTTTATGGCCCTCATTCGTTCACCTGTTCTAAGTTTGATCAAGGGCAAATCTCCAGTGGAAACGTGTTTATGGACGGCCTCGGGGATGGAGGAAACTCGCGAGCTTTGCAATGTTCATTTTTGTTTTTACGAGAGCAAAATGTGCGCGCTCCTCGTCCGCCATTTGCATAAACGCGGCGCATATTTATGACGCGTCTGTCAGCCGGAGCCGCGGCGCGCTAAATCCAGACCCTAAAACTGCCAGAGGCTCCGATTGACAAGTGTGTGAGTGACAGTGTGGATATTTCTCCAGCAATATCAGCGACAGAGGATTGCTTAAAAACAGCCCCGCGCTTTTACTGCCTCCATGTTTCCACTCGACACACTCGCGCCGGTGTATCTGAATGATGAGAGGCTGTATAAACGAGGGGAAATGTCCTCACACTGGTGTTGGAAAGTTACTGGATTACGTTTATTAAAGGGGTAGTTCACTCAAAATTAGCATACTGTAATCAATTAGGCATACTCGCCCTTGTTTCCAATCCTGTTTGAGTTTCTTTTGTTAAACACAAAAGAAGATATTTTGAAAAATGTTGAAATCCTGTAACCATTGACCTTCATGGTAATTGTTTTTCCTACTATGAAAGTCAATGGTTACAGGTTTTCAGATTCTTCAAAATGTCATGTGCTCAACTGAAAAAATAAACTTATTAAGATTAAGGGCGAGTAAATCATGAGTAAATTTTCATTTTGGGATGGACTGTCCTTTTAAAGTCACCATGAAATCAAAATTTAGTCTTCAATTTTGTATGTATGTAGTAGTTCTTGTTATAAACGATATATCAGTGGACTTCATTATTTTGTAAAAATCTATTTGCCCTTATAAAGCTTAATCAAATGCTGTAACCTTCCCATAGAAATGACTTTCTTCACTTCCTGATCACGTAGAAATCTTTAAGGTGGGGCTATCATTCCTTTAAGGCGGAGCTACCTGTCATTTGGGGCGGGGCTGATAAATTAAGGCAAAATTATTAGTCCTTTAAGGTGGAGCTATCAGTCAGTGGGGGCGGGGCTTGTAATTTAAGGCAAAATTATTAGTCCTTTAAGGTGGAGCTATCAGTCATTTGGGGCGGGGCTTGTCATTTAGGGCAGAATTATTAGTCCTTTAAGGTGGAGCTACCAGTCAGTTGGGGCGGGGCTTGTCATTTAGGGCAGAATTATTAGTCCTTAAGGGTGGAACTACCAGTCAGTTGGGGCGGGGCTTGTCATTTAGGGCAGAATTATTAGTCCTTTAAGGTGGAGCTACCTGTCAGTTGGGGCGGGGCTTGTCATTTAGGGCAGAATTATTAGTCCTTTAAGATGAAGCTACCAGTCCATTGGGGCGGGGCTTGTCATTTAGGGCAGAACTATCAGTCCTTTAAGGCGGAGCTACCAGTCCATTTTGGCAGGTCTTGTCATTTGAGGCGAAACTATTAGTCCTTTCATGGTGGAGCTACCAGTCCTTGACTCCTTGGGGGCGGAGCTTGTCATTTAGGGCAGAACTATCTGTCCTTTAAGGCAGACCTACTAGTCCTTTGGGGCGGGGCTTGTAATTTAAGGCGGAACTATTAGTCATTTAGGGCAGAGCTACCAATCATTTGAGGTGGGTTTTGTGATTTAGGGCAGAACTATTAGTCCTTTTATGGTGGAGCTCCCAGTCCTTTGGAATGGGGCTTGTAATTTAAGGTGGAACTATTAGTTCTTTAATGTGGAGCTAACAGTCCTTTGGGGCGGAGCTTGTCATTTAAGACAGAATTATCAGTCCTTTAAGGCGGAGCCACCAGTCATTTGGGGCGGGGCTTGTCATTTAGGGTGGAATTATTAGTCCTTAAAGGCGGAGCTACCAGTGATTTGGGCAGGGCTTGTCATTTAAGGCAGAACTATCATTCTTTTAAGGCGGAGCTACCAGTCCTTTGGGGCAGAACTATTAGTCCTTTAAGGAGGATCTACCAGCCCTTTGGGGCAGGGGTTGTCATTTAAGAAAGAGCTATCAGTTCTTAAAGGCGGAGCCACTAGTCCTTTGGGGCAGGGCTCATTTAAGGCAGACCTATTAATCCTTTAAAGTGGAGCTATTAATCATTCAGGGCGGAGCTTTCAGTGCTTTTGGCCAGGGTTATCATTCCTTTATGGGGGGGGTCTATCAGTAAATGGAGGGTGGGACTATCAGTCATTTTGGGTGGGGCTATCAGGGCGTGTCTCGCTTTTGCTCGAAATTTGTTTATTCAACCTTCCTTCATTTTATTAGTAACACCCATCTTCAAACAAACTAACTGGCTCCCAAAGAACATAATGGTGCACCTCCAGCATTTTTCTCTTATTTCATCATTTCAAGTGAATGTAAACCACAACAGCGGAAAAAGAAGAATCTTAACTTTATGTTTCATGCTGACTTTAAGTGTAAACATATAGCGAGTTTAGTAAGGGGATCATACTCTACTTACTTTAATAGGCCTGTTGCATATGTTAGTTTCACCAGAGAAATGGGATGATTCACGCTTAAATGAAAAGATATTCTATAGTCACTCTGTCACTTTCCTTATCATTGTGCTTTTCAACTATACTATTGTAAACTACTTGAATTACTCTGTTGTGGTAATTACAATGGCCAAGATAACATGACGGATGTAATATAAACATGTGAGCCATAGTGTTGTTTTCTACAATTATAGGGTACATTATACTACAATACATCTGTTGTAAAAACTAAAGCATACTACAATATTTATTACAGTTCATCATTAACAGTGTTGTAAACTCTACTGTAACGCACCTCACCATAGTATGGTTCATAAACACTTTAATATTCCATATATATTACTTTATGTTGCCAATAAGGCTGATACCTCATGTGCATGCTGTTTTTCCCTCTAAAATGATGTCATTTCCTGGATGATCTCATTTTTAGAACTGCTTTTGTTTAAAAGGCGAGCACAAGATTATGGTTGTTTACGTCATCCCCAAATATGTGATTTCACCTCCTTCACTGATGTGCTGTTGTGTGTTGTATTAATAGCCTACAACAGATCTTAATTAAATTATTAAATGAATTTTTTAATTATTTATGTATTTAAAACGATAGTAAACCTGTTGCCTTAAAATTAAACGAACAGTGTGGATATTACAAGTAAATGATGACAGAATTTTCAGTTTTGCGTGAACCGTCCCTTTAAATTTGTGCGTTTCTTTTTTTCTGATGAATGCAAAAGAAGATGTTTAGTAAAATGTTTGAAACCTGTAACCATTGACTTGCATAGTATTTGTTTTTCCTACAATAGAAGTCAATGGTTACAGGTTTTCAAACATTTTCAAAATATCTTCTCTTGTGTTCAACAGAAACTCATAAAGGCATGAAACCGCTTGCGTAAATGGCGAGTAATCTTTCATTTTTAGGTGAACTATCCCTTTAAGTTAAGTTACAAAGAGTGTACTCGCGTTTTTTTACAGTAATGATTTGCTTTCTATTGTGTATTTGAATCCACTGAGTGTTAATGACTGTTTTTGGAGGCTCATATGCACATAATAACCCTGTCAGGATGGTGTAGATGGAGCGCTGAGCTTTCTAAGAGCAGCGTGAGCTCATATTTCAGACGCTGAGGTCAGACTGTGACTCACGGCCGTCTCTCATTCACACACACACGCACACACTCAAACACACACACACACACACACACACTTCCCATCAACTCTGAATCATGACGATGATGATGATGGAGGTCAAATTCACTCAGGTGTCCATCACACACACACACACACACACACACACACACACACACACACACACACACAAACAAACAATAGCTCCATGTTTAATCATATGTATCAGGAAACTCCATAAATTCTGCCCGGGTGAGTAAGAACTGAGTTTGATCACAGCGTAACTCCATGTACAGTAAGCAGGACAGTGAATGTTTCCATATAAGCATAAAGGTTATTGTGCATATAATGTCTGAGTTCATAATATTCATCTCGCTTCTACACTTGCGCTGAGTTAATGCTGTTTTAGCCTCAGTTTATGGCCACAAGATATTTGTTTATTTAATGTTGGATCATCAGCAGTCGATATAGTGTAACTTTCATTCATTCATTTTCTTGTCGGCTTAGTCCCTTTATTAATCTGTGGTCGCCACAATGGAATGAACCACCAACTTATCCAGTTCCAGCCGCAACCCATCTCTGGGAAACATCAACACACACATTCACACACACAATCATACAGTACAGACAATTTAGCCCACACAATTCACCTGTACCGCATGTCTTTGGACTGTGGGGGAAACCGGAGCACCCGGAGGAAACCCACACGAACGCAGGGAGAACATGCAAACTCCACACAGTAACGCCAGCTGAGCCAAGGCTCAAACCAGCGACCTTTTTGCTGTGAGGTGACAGCACTACATACTGCGCCACTGCTTCGCCGAGTGTAACTTTTATTTTATTTTTTATTCTAAGATGAGGACAACATCTGATTTCTTGTATTTGCAAAGTTATAGATGCAAAGTTATAGTTTTCATTATTTTATTATTGCTAGAGCCAAAAAACACACTTTGTTATCTGCAAGTAAATGTGATCAGTGCAACGACCAATCAAAAGCAGGCTTTGTGCTGTCACTTGAATATTCATGAGCTTTGTTTAGGCCTACTTTTCAACGGAAAACGATTAAAAACATGGCGATCGGTATAGAGCGAGAGTAAACTGGAGACGTGAATGCCTTAATTAATCACTTAATCGATTAATTTCAAGATATTTCAAAAGTCAGAACAAAGTCAAAGTAAAAACACTGGTTTTAAAATCGTCATTCACGTGCTGCGATTTGTTGCTAACCGTATGAATATGCAAATAAGAAGATAAACAGAAGGGAACACATTTCCAGAACCGATTTCAAATGTACGTTCTTATTTGCATATTCATAAGGTTAATAACAAATCGCAGCACGAGAGTGGATGACGTGCTGACTTTGGGAATATCTCGAATTAACTGATTTACTAATTAATTAAGTCATTCATGTCTCTAGTTCACTCGTTTATCGTTCTTCGTGTTTTAACCGTTTTCCCCTGAAAGGTATACGAAGCTCATGAATATGTAAGTATTACAGCACAAAGCCAGTTTTTGATTGGTCGATCACTCATCACCTTCATTCGCTGATAACAAAGGTTTATTTTATAGTTTATTTTAAGTATAATAAACTAAAAGTTACGAGTTACCCTCATCTTTAAAAACTACACTATAATAATCGCTAAATTAAACGACGGAGCAGGATTACAGTGTGCTGAAAGCTGTGGTCGGCAGATTTGTGTTAGTCTGAAGCCGTTTTCCTCTCTGAGGGAGATTTCGCTGTGAGATCCTCGTGTGTGTTTATAATGAGTAATTCTGAATCACTCATGTCGTCTGTCTGCCCATTGTGTGATCTGATATTAATATAATCAGCTCTAGACATCATCATAACTCTGTGATATTCGAGTCCACAGACAGGACAGACTGTTTGATGCGTCACGTGCTTTGAAGTTTGTCGATGACGCAACGCGTTTGGCGCAAATCCACATTTCTGCCAGATTTGGGTAAAAATACAAGAGCAAGTCATTGGTTTCTCTCAGGTGTTATTTTTATAAGGAGATGAGTTGGTTTCTTTCTTGATCTTCTATATCTTATTTAAGAGGTATATTGTCATACATTTAGTATATATATATATATATATATATATATATATATATATATATATATATATATATATATATATATATATATATATATATATATATATATATATATGCAGCTTTCTATAGATAATAACAGGAGTTACTCTAAACTGAAGCTTGCTTATGCTAGAAACATCTGGAAAACTCCTGTAGGCCTGTGTGTGAATGCGTTTGAGTCGATTTCAATGTATAACGTTAGTGCGTCCTCTGCTGGTAAGAGTGTGTATGACACATGTGATCAACTTGAATGGTCAATATCATTGTGTTAGATCAGGGGTGTCCAAACTCGGTCCTTGAGGGCCGGTGTCCTGCATATTTTAGTTCTAACCCCAGTTAAACACACCTGAACAAGCTAGTCAAGCTGTTTTAGGTATACTTAAAACTTCCAGGCAGGCGTGTGTTGGAGGAAGTTGGAGCTAAACTGTGCTGGACACCGGCCGCAGCTCTGCATAGTTTAGCTCCAACTCACACCTGCTTAATAGTCTGCACTAGACTTGAACACCTTGATTTGTTGGATCAGCTGTGTTTGATTAGGGTTGGAGCAAGGCTGTGCTGAGCTGCGGCCCTCCAGGAATCAAGTTGGAGACCTCTGTATTAGATGAAGGCAAGTTTACAGTAATTTAAACGCATGTTTCATATTTAACAGGCTTTTTAAATTGATTAATCAGCCTATTAAAGACCTTTAACTACTTTAAAATACTATTAATACTGATAAAAAAACAAACAAAACTTGCAATAAATTCTTCAATTGTATTACTTTGGATCTGGTATGATTAGAAAAGAGTAGAACTGGGTAACTTTTTAATGCAGTGTTAACCCTTATGTGCTGTTGGGTCGTTTTCATCCTCTCTGGGGTGATTTTGAGTCTTAATTTGGCCATTATTTTCTCTGTGTTTCAGCTAAGGGAATGATTTTTGCTGACAAATCTTTGACATGTATTTTGAGAAAATGCTTTGAAGTAATCATAAAAAAGCTCAACGATACACTCTGGGCAAATTGACTCCCCTTTTGTTCTGTTCAGGATGAAAACGTCCACAGAATTAAACTGCTGTGAAAATGCATCAGATTAATTCTTTTTCAATACTTTTGCTTAAATCTGCTAATCAACCTCAGCCCTGATCAAAATGACTAAATTGTTGTCGGTGCCAGTGGTGTAGTGGTTAGTGCGTTGACACATGCACTCCTGTGCTCACGGCTCACGTAGTTCGATTCCCGCCTCGCAATCCTCCTGTCCTTTTCCTCTCTCTGCTCCTCATGCTTTCCTGTCAATGCTCTATACTTTCCTATCCATTAAAGGTGAAAACCTCCTATATATATATACTTATATATATACTTATATATATATAAATACTTCTCGATTGTTTAAAAAATTACAGGATTTTAGATTTAAGTATTTATTAATTTATACACACAAACATTTCCTTTGAATTACAGCAAATGTTTTTATACATGGTCTTATATATATTTAACTTTATTTCAGCGTTCATATTTAAGTTTGTTTTGATTAAAAACACATTCATAACAAATTTGTTTTTGCTTTTAATCTACTATTTTTACTGTTATTATGTAATTTGGTATTGAAATATGTATTTATTTAATAAATAATATTTTTAACCATTTTAATTTGCTTCTTTATTTCAGTTTTAATATTTTTTAATTGAAAAAACACTTTCAACTGTTTTTTTTTATTTATTTATTATTATTTTTTTTACTTTTTTTAACTTTTTTTTTTACTTTTTCTACTATTTTTGCGATAATTTATTATTTATATAATGTGGCTTAAAATATGTATTATTCTTAAATAAATAGTTATTTTTTAACAATTTTAATTATTCATCTACTATTAGAAAAGCAATCAATCTGATGCATTTTTGCAGCAGTTTACATAATTCAGTGGATGTTGTCATCTTGAACATAACAAAAGGTTATAGTAAATTTGAACAGTGCACAAGGGTTCATTTGTAGATTAAGCATTGTTATTAAGTATATTAGGTATACATTATTGTTGTGATTTAATATATGAAGTATTTAAATAGTAGATGAATGATTTAAATGGATAGTAGTAACTATTTATTTAAGAATTATACATATTTTTAAGACAAGATGAGAGTAAAAGCAGTAGATAAAAAGTAAAAACAAAACCAGTCAAAAACCAGTTTTTTTGTAATAAAAATATTAAAAATAAAATAAAGAAGCAAATTAAAAAGGTTAAAAATAATTATTTATAAAAAAACACATTTCTAAGACAAATGACATAATAACAGTAAAAATAGTAGATAAAAAGTGTCAAAACTCAAATATTAAAGCTAAAATAAAGTAAAATATATATTAGACGAAATCTAAAAACATTTGCTGTAATTCAAAGGAAATGTTTGTGTATATAAATGAATAAATACTTCAATAATATATATATATATATAAATAGTTAATAAAATACCTAATTACAAATATTTGTTCTATGATTGGCTCAATGCAATCTGGCAGATATTTTTATTTCATTGTTTATCAATTGGCTCGGTGGTTAGCACTTTCGCCTCACAGCAAGAAGGTCGCTGGTTTGACTCCCATCTGGGCCAGTTGGCATTTCTGTGTGGAGTTTGCATGTTCTCCCTGTGGGTTTACTCTGGGCACTCTGGTTTCCCACACAGTCCAAACACATGTGCTATGGGGGAATTGATAAACTAAATTGGATGTAGTGTATAAGTGTGTGTGTGTGTGTGTGTGTGTGGGTGGGTGTGTGTGTGTGGGTGTTTCCCAGTACTGGGTTACAGCTGGAAGGGCATCCACTGTGTAAAACATATGCTGGTTCATTCCTCTGTGGTGACCCCTGATGAATAAAGGCACTAAGCCGATGGAAGATGAATGTTTATCAATATATCAGACTTGGTTGCAGCTTGTTGTAGCATACTTTTTTATTTATTAATGTCGGATCTTAATTTAATGCTGGGTTAAAATCTGTAAAGCACAGATGATCAGGAAAGGCAGAAGGAAAGAAGGCACTTACAACAAACACGACATCAGTCAGAAATGAGCAAATGAGCAGAATACACTGAATAAAACACATCAAATACATGCAGAACTACATGGCAAAATAAATAAAGTCAAGCACACGTCTACAGTTATCATGACTGAAACCTGATGTTATTCGCCTTCCTAACTAAGGTTAGAAAAATAGCATAAATATATAAACCATACGAGACGGTACATCCACAGACACGTACATCTTTCAGCGCTATACATATAAAACTCTTTATGAAAAATAACTCTTTATAAACACGCCTGGTAAACTCGGAGCAAGATTCGCCAACGTTTTAAGTGCTTCAAAATCTCCTTCAGTTTCATGACACGTCTACAAAATACTCCTGTTTCAGCTTCAAAATATATCTGCGCTCATTTCATTGGTTGATCAGTTTGATTGTGATTAATTAGATGGTCTTTTTGTAGCTAATCGGTTCATTTCACACAGGAATATTTCACCCAAAAACCTGCTGTTGTTTTTTTTGCTAACCCACATGCAACCTATTTTTGTATTTTGATTAACCTTCATACAACTGCTATGTAAAATATCAAGACCGGCTATAATTTAATTTAATTGCTGTATCAAATATCGCTAGCAATTAGCTAAATCAAGTAAACGAATCAGTAAAATGTGGCCAACGACTTAACTAAAACAAAGGAATGAATCAGTAACTTGTGTCAATGATTCACTTAAAACAAAGGAATGAATCAGTAACGTGTGTCAATGATTCACTTAAAACTAAGAAATGAATCAGTAACGTGTGTCAATGATTCACTTAAAACAAAGGAATGAATCTGTAACGTGTCAATGATTCAGTTAAAACAAAGGAACGAATCAGTAACGTGTAATGATTCACTTAATATAAAAGAGCGAATCAGTAACGTGTCAATGATTCACTTGAAATAAAGGAATGAATCAGTAACATGTGTCAATGATTCACTTAAAATAAATGAACGAATCAGTAACGTGTGTAAATGATTCACTTAAAATAAAAGAACGAATCTGTAATGAGTCAATGAGTCACTTAAAATAATGGAACGAATCAGTAAAAGTGTCAATTATTTACTTAAAATAAAGGAACGAATCAGTAAAAATGTGTCAATGATTCACCTTAAATGAATGAATCAGTAGAAATGTGTCAATTAGACTAAAACAAAGGAACGAATCAGTAAAATATGTCAATGATCCACTTAAAATAAATTAACAAATTAGTAAAATGTCAATGATTCACTTAACATAAATTAATGAACCAACAACCAATGAACCAATGAAACAGTGAAACTTTCAATGATTTACTTAAATTAAGGAAACGAACCAGTAAACAAATTGATTCACTTAAAATAAATTACTGAATCAGTATAAATGTGTTAATGATTTTCCTAAAACAAGGAACAAATCAGTAAAATGTGTCAATGATTCATTTAAAATAAAGTAACGAATCAGTAAAAATGTGTCAGTGATTCACTTAAACTAATGAATCAGTAAAAATGTGTCAGTGATTCACTTAAACTAATGAATCAGTAAAAATGTGTCAATGATTCACTTAAAATAAATTAACAAATCTGTAAAATTGTATCAATGGTTGTGTTACCTTGGCGAGGATTTATTGAATACTAATTAAAGAATCAGTACATTTCTAGAGTTTATCGTAAATTTGAGAAAGAATCAGAACAGCACTCTACAGTTTGTTGTAAAGCAAGAGAATAAAGTTTTTTTTGTAAAATAGGAGAATAAATCGCTACTATTTTCAGTAGTTTAACTTAAAATGAGAAAATGAATCAGTACAATGTTCTATATTTGACTGTAAATTTATAAATTAATCAGTACTATGTACTACAATTTAGCTTAAAGTCAGAGAATGAATCAGTATGATTTTTTACATTTTACCATAAAACAAGAAATGAATTGGTATGTATCTTTTATTTTGCATATCTATAGTTTTACGTTAAACAAGAATACGAATCGGCGCGTTTGTCATTTTGCATAAAAAAGAAAACGATTCAGTACGTTTCTATGGTTTTACGTAAAACAAGAAAACGAATCGGTGCGTTTCTATGGTTTTATAAAAAAAGATTCAGTACATATCTATGGTTTTAAGTAAAAAAAGAAACGAATTAGTATGTTTCTGTCATTTTACATAAAACAAGAAAATGTATTAGTATGTTTCTATAGTTTTACTTAAAACAAGAATACGAATCAGTACAACATTCTACAGTTTGATTAAAACAACAAAATCAATGCTCCATAGTTTAGCATAAAATGAGTGAATGACAGTACAAGGTTCTACTTTTTCTGTGTTATACTAATTTACTATAAATACTAAATTAATTCACGTTCTTTCTGATTTATTATCTATTTTTGTCGGTTACTTGTAATGTGTGGGTCTCTATAGGATATTTAAAAGTTTATTTTTTTATTTTTTGTGTAAATATTTCAATTGCTTGTTGGTAGATGGCTTTGGGTGAAAGACTCCTGTCAAGTAGTCGAGTAGAGTTTAAAGAGTTGTGGCAAGAAATAATTCAAGATATCGATTCGGAGGTTTTCAAAATGCGTCAGTATTCTCTCTTGAATCTATTCTGATTACAGCAGATGGTGCTCTAATCTAGTTTGTAAACAGCCAATGGCGCTCTAGGCTAGATTTCAAACAGCAGATGGCGCTCTAGGCTAGTTGACAGCAGATGGCGCTCTAGGCTAGTTTTTAAACAGCAGATGGCGCTCTAGGCTAGTTTTTAAACAGCAGATGGCGCTCTAGGCTAGTTGACAGCAGATGGCGCTCTAGGCTAGTTTTTAAACTGCAGATGGCGCTCTAGGCTAGTTTTTAAACAGCAGATGGCGCTCTAGGCTAGTTAACAGCAGATGGCGCTCTAGGCTAGTTGACAGCAGATGGCGCTCTAGGCTAGTTTTTAAACTGCAGATGGCGCTCTAGGCTAGTTGACAGCAGATGGCGCTCTAGGCTAGTTTTTAAACTGCAGATGGCGCTCTAGGCTAGTTGACAGCAGATGGCGCTCTAGGCTAGTTGACAGCAGATGGCGCTCTAGGCTAGTTTTTAAACTGCAGATGGCGCTCTAGGCTAGTTTTTAAACAGCAGATGGCGCTCTAGGCTAGTTAACAGCAGATGGCGCTCTAGGCTAGTTGACAGCAGATGGCGCTCTAGGCTAGTTTTTAAACTGCAGATGGCGCTCTAGGCTAGTTGACAGCAGATGGCGCTCTAGGCTAGTTAACAGCAGATGGCGCTCTAGGCTAGTTGACAGCAGATGGCACTCTAGGCTAGTTTTTAAACAGGAGATGGCGCTCTAGGCTAGTTTTTAAACAGCAGATGGCGCTCTAGGCTAGTTGACAGCAGATGGCGCTTTAGGCTAGTTTTTAAACAGCAGATGCTGCTCTAGGCTAGTTTTTAACAGCAGGTGGTGATCTAGGCTAGTTTTACAAGCAGATGGCGCTCTAGGCTATGTTTTACCAGCAGACAGCGCTCTAGACTAGAGATTAACGGCAAATGGTGCTGTAAGTTAGTTTGTACCCATATACTGAAATGCTCTAGTGTAAGCATATCCTTAAAAAAACGAGGAAGAGTGGCTACGGCTGAATGATATAAGTCAGATTTTGTGTCATGAGAGATTGATGTAAACACATCTCACTATAAACACTTATAATTTGCTTAAACCTTTCCTAACTATTGATGATCGTTTTAGGTTCAATTGGTATCTGTAATGCATTGGTTGCAAGCAGAATACTGCTGTTAGTAAAGCATACAGCGCCATCTGCTGTTAAAAACTAAGCTCAGAATTTATTCAAGGGAGAATTGAGGTCCATTTTGAAAATCTAGAAGATGCAGAATCAGGTTGTGTTATCAAAAGTACTGACCATGATACCAATTAGTACTGAAAGTGTATGTATCTCTGTAAGTGTAATCTTTGTAAGTGCTCCGTGCTTAAGCGATGATCATTGTAGCCAATCACAGTCATATCTGTTGAGCGCATGAACACATTGGCCAATCAGAGGAGTTTAAGAAGCCGTTGATCAGCATTCAGATGTGAAGTCACAGTGCCAAATGGTATCGCGGTCAGCACTTTTGACCTCATACGCTTGTTTGTTATGGATCAGTGTGAGGAGCTGCGGTCATTAGCCACGTCCTGCAGGCGTCTGAGCAGCGCCGTCTGGTTCTCCTGACACAGTCTTTTAGCAGGAGACTGCTGCTCTTCCTCCAGAGCGATGCTGCGCTTCTTGGTGGGCGTCTCGCCGGTTCGGATCATGGTGTTGATCTCTCGGAGCCGCTGTTGGATGAAGTCATGATGCTTTTTAGTGAATCTGAACATAAACAAGTTTTTTACAGGAAAGATTTGCTCTTACGTGTGACGGGCTGGAGCTGACGTAGTAGAAGATTTTGTCTCGTGGAGATATGGGGCTGCCGGTCTTGTGCGGAGAGATGTAGATGGAGTGATTGTGGGAAAGGAGGACGCGGCGTGGAGAGCCGATGCGCAGCGACGGATACGGACAGAGCGGAGGAGTTTCAGCCTGCTGACACACAAACGCAAGAGTTATTTTAGACTTTCTGAAGAAATTGTCTATTTTAATCATCGTCAAATGAGAAAAATAATCACTACAACGTTAAATACAGTGGAATTAAAACAATAGAATGAATGAGGACAACACAAACATGAAACTGTACAACATTTGAGGACACTGATCAGTCTTCAGTCTTGAGACCGCAGCAATGCAGACAGTAGTTACCCCATTTTTGGGCGAGTTGCTGGAGTAGCGCAGAGCGAAGGGTTTGATCTGTTTGATGTAGACGTGGTTGTAGAAGCGGATGAGGTCCCCCCGCTCCTCCTCCTGCTCCTGGGGCCCTCCCGGTGCCCGGGTCGGGGTGGATGGAGCGCTGCTAGGCTGGGGAATGGGCAGCGTACTGCTGGAGCGCATGGACACAGGACTGCTCTCACCGCTTGCTGTAAAGCAGGAATAAAACATGAAATTGTGTATAGCGCTGGGTGATTAATTAAAGTTGGTTATTATGCATATTTTGCTTGCTAGGTTAAAACGGTTGACTTGAAACTTTATTATGAAGCTTATTATCATATCTTCTCTTATTAACAAAGTGAAACTTGACAACAACAGATCCTAAAAATGTCGTAACATAGATTAGCCTTATATATTGTAGGCGAAGGTCAATTTCTTGCACTTTTTGTCAGTAAAATCGGTACAAATTTTAGATTTTTAGTCGTAGTTCACTTATAAGCTACTCAAAAATCAGTTTCAACACTCAAACCTTTTTCTTATCTCATTTTCGTCTGCTTATCTGGGGTCTTAGGAGAGAAGTCCAGACTTCCCTCTCCCCAGACACTCCCTCCAGCTCCTCTGGGAGAATCCCGAGGTGTTCCCAGGCCAGCCGAGAGACATAGTCCCTCTAGCGTGTCCTGGGTTTTCCCCGAGATATTCTCTCGATGGGACATGCCTGTAACACCTCCCTAGGTAGGCGTCCAGGAGGCATCCGAAACAGACGCCAGAGCCACCTCAGCTGACTTCTCTCGATGTGGAGGAGCAGCGGCTCTACTCCGAGCTCCTCCTGGGTGACAGAGCTCCTCACCCTATCAATAAGAGTGCGCCCTGCCACCCTGTGAAGGAAACAAATTTCGGCCGCTTGTATCTGAGATCTTGTTCTTTTGGTCATGACGCAAAACTCATGACCATAGGGGACAGTAGGAGCATAGATTGACCAGTAAATCAAGAGCTTTGCCTTTCGGCTTAGCTCCTTCTTTACCACAATGGACCGGTACATCGACCGCATTACTGTTGCACCAATCCGCAATATCATGCTCCATCCTTCCCTCACTCATGAACAAAACCCCAAAATACTTGAACTCTACCTGGGGTAAGGGGTTTCCTCCAACCTGGAGGAAATATATGAGAGCGTCTTCAGATGGCCGATCACACAACAGTGCTGTCCTGACGAGATGTGCATTACAAAGATTTGTTTAAGCCTTATTAAGAGGGCTAATCTCGACAAAAACAAAATCTTATCAGTGTCATAACAAAGAATTCTTAATTAACGCCTTAAATAATGTAGTTGATGGCAAGCATCAAGGGTTTATTGATTATGTCTGCCAAATGTAGGTATATATGTTCTTTACATTTAAACAGACAGTCTCTAATGTCTCAATGTTTTCAAGGCGACCTCTAATAAACAGACGATTCTCACGCTCTGCATAATATCACTCCGCCTGGTGCAGGCATGGTACAGCAGCACAGTTTCTTGACTATTACGCCAGAATGAGAGTATAGTTCCTAGCAATATTTACCTGGAAAATAGTCGTTTTTTTATTTTACGTCTTATTATACGATGTAACCACAGAATACTCCAGCTTTAAAAACGAAAATGTAAGTCCCTTTAAGTCAGAGTCCAGACTGAAGTACTACAACACAATAATATAACAGTAAATGGCAGAATTCAGTACAACACTCATGCTGTGAAAGGCTCAGTGAAATGTGTGTCACCTTGTTCTTGTGCTCCCTCAGTGGGTGAGCTCTGTCTGTGGGTGTTTTCAGTGTTTCCAGAGTGCCGTCTCTTTCTCCCAGAGATCAGCACACTTCTGTACACCTGAGATAGGAGTGTCGTCTCCATTAATAAAACAGTCTCATCAGCATCTTTAATGCTGCTTTACACACAGACTGAAACTCACACTGCTGCTGGCCTGAGGCTGAGATCTGTAGCACTTCATGATGTTCTGGAACGACTTGTCCTCTTTCGTCACCTAAAAAATAGAGTCAGTGGTCATTTCGAGACTTTCTTCCTGGTATTCTTTATTATGTTAGTGCAAAACATGGCCAATTTAATGACATTTCCTTAAATTGCATTTAGTTATGCACTAATATAACAACTGAAACCGATAACCGATAATTAACCGATATTGATAAATAATAACCGATATATACTGTAAATACAAATCTTTATATGATTTTTTAAAGGGATTTACAAATTGCAATTGTAAAGTAGTTTAACCAACAGAAATAATGTTTATTTTCATTACTGGTCTGATAATGATTATATTACGAATGAGCATTTATCGGCCACTACCGATATGGAGGCCGATATATATCATGCATGGCTGCAGTAAATATTGTTTCGATGTGAAATACCTTAGTCATGACGTAGATGGCGCACATGAGGAGCTGGTCAAGATGTCGGTCCATCATGAGGTCGGTGCAGTGGACAAGGGAATACTCGAAACAGGTCCAGATCTTCCTGCGCAGATCCGCACTGATGTCCAGTTTCGCACACAAGTCTCTGAGACGCACACTAGCTAGATGATACACCTGATGGAGAAACAATGCTGCTTAATCATGTGAGTGAAAAGAAAGAAACCCTCGCCAACATGGGGAGAACATGCAAACTCCACACAGAAATACCAACTGACCCAGCTGGGACTCGAACTAGCGACCTTCTTGCTGTGAGGCAACAGTGCTAACCACTGTGCTACCATAATAATAATAAAGACAACGACTTTGCTTATTTACAGTTACTTTTATCTTCTCTATATAATCAAGTTCTGTCTATATAATATTCAGGGTCTGGACACTGTGGAGGCCACTTCATGACTGCTAGTGTTCAATCAGCAAGTTTCCTTCTAAATGTGATTCGATGAGATGCTTAAATATGGTCATTATGACATTGTTAAGACTTGTGCACTGTACTGCATACTTGTTAACTATGATAGAAGGTTTAACAAGCACAGATCTTACTGTACCTTGCGGAAGAACAGGCAGAGAGAGCCTGTTTTCTGGGCCCGTTTGGTGGGTGTTCCCTGCTGAGGTGTCTTTTTGTCCTGTTTGGGAGGGCTGGGGTTGTTTTGCACGGCGCCCATAGGTGTTGTTGTGAGCTGCTGAGTGGTCAGGGTGCCTGTCAGAGTCTGGGCACTGAGGGTTGGCAGAGTCGCTCCAGCCTGACTCGTCACACTCACTTGCACTGGGATAAATGTGATTCCTCCGCTCTCATTCGCTATTCCTGCGATCAGAGTCAGTGGAGATGTAAGCAATCTGAATTTACAATAATTAATCATTTATCTTAGCAAACAATAACATATTTAATAAACAATAACATAATAGAAAGAGTCCTCTGAAGCCCTCCACCTCCCCCAGCACCACTTGTCTAAGACTCAATACCAATTGATACACCCGTACCTGATATTGGAAAAGTATGCTGTTTACACCAGATGCGGAATGCGCGGATAAATTGCGCTATTTGCGCGTAAATAGACGCGTGAACATTTTGAGCTACTCGCTTCATTCGCCCTCAAATCCGCTTCATTCGCGCATCAAATTCACTTCAGAACAGACGTGGATTTACGTGATGGGCAGGGCTTCTGTCTCCCTGGTGAAAGTAGCTTCGTTGCTAAATGGCTAACATGGATTTTATTGAGAAAATAAAAGTGTTTATGTGCTTTATAAAGGCTGAAAAACAACATTGATATGTTCGGGGCCGTGTCTGAGTCCACTAGATGCTTTCAGAGGTGCACCCAGCTCTGTGAGCTCATAAACTCCAGAAACTTAACCTGGATGACGGAGGCTTTCAGCGGCGCTTCTGTTTGAGCCAAGCCCAGTTTGATGAACTGTTGTCGGTGTTGACTGGAGGATTTCCCCCGAGACCCCAACAACAGGCGCTACATAATAATCTCACCCAGGAGCGCAACTACACATTAACTGAGGGGTGTGTGGGTTCAAATTTATTTTATATATACTACATTTTAAAACAGGCAAGTGATAGTGCTACAATTTTCCATCAATATTCATTCATTCATTTTCTTGTCGGCGTAGTCTCTTTATTAATCCATGGTCGCCACAGCGGAATGAACCGCCAACTTATCCAGCAAGTTTTTACGCAGCGGATGCCCTTCCAGCTGCAACCCATCTCTGGGAAACATCCACACACACTATCACACACACACTCATACACTACGGACAATTTAGCGTACTCAATTCACCTGTACCGCATGTCTTTGGACTGTGGGGGAAACCGGAGCACCCGGAGGAAACCCACGCGAAGGCAGGGAGAACATGCAAACTCCACACAGAAACGCCAACTGAGCTGAGGTTCGAACCAGCGAACCAGCTTGACCAGCCTAGCCAGGCTGGGAGTCCAGCCAAAACCAGTTATGTCCAGCTTAAACCAGGCTTGTCAAGCTGGTTTTTGCTGGATTTAGCTGGTCATTTTCCAGCCTGACCAGCTAAGACCACGCTGGAAATGGCTGGAAACCAGCCTGGAAATGGCCAAAACCCCTCTAAATCCAGCCTACGCTGGTTTAAGCTGTTTTTTTCAGTAGGGAAAATAGCATTGTATAATCCTGATTGTACAGTTAATTTAATACAATTGATCTTTAATAAAGTGATGATATAATTGCTTGTGCCTGAATGATTTAAATGAATGTTTTGATTTTGTCGATAGTTTCGCACCTTGAACAGGTATGGTAACAGTCTGGCCGTTGTTCGCTGTGACAGTAGCTGTTGCCATCGTAACCACAGTCTGTCCGGCTGGGATGGAGCTGACTATAGACGGCGGTGCCACTTTGACAGGTGGAGCAGGTTCTGGCGTCGTGTCTCCATCCACAAAAAGACGACGAACTGCTGTGCCAGTAGGGGGAGAACTGTAGCGGTCGTGGAGAGATGTAGGGGACGGAGAAACTCCTGAGGGGAAGTGGCAGATGAATATTTTAGATGTGATTCAGTGAATGTTTATAGATATTATCTTGCGTTCAGTTCGCATTCAAGTACTGTAAATCACCTTTTCCTGCTCCCGCTGCGATGTTGCCGCTGAATTCAGTCTTGCTGCTGGGGGTGTTTGCGTTGCTTCCTGAACCGTCCTCCAGGTGTTGAGGTGGCATTACCTGTCAGACGCATATTCATATTTTAACCCTGGTTATTTTTTAGCCACATATTTGTAATGTGTCAAAACCATAGACTGTAAGTGAAGTGTATCTATAAACTAATTTGGAGAGGATCGCGTGCGAGTTCAAATCGGCACCATAGACATGTTCCTAGTAAGTAGTTATCTCTTAAGAGCGATCACTCTCTGTTCATTAGCTACTACAGCAGGGGAGTTCTCCAGATCTACCAGAGCTCAAACTCCCCTCTCGCCTTGCAAACGGGAGGGAGCCCCAGGCTCGAGGATCTTATGAGCTCAGGGGTCTCTCCTGGGACAGCATGGCAAACAAGCTTTATAATCAATCATCAGCTAAGTGTCAACTCTTGAAAAAATATGGACGTAGTGTCCGTGACGTCACTCATAGGTTTCTCAAGAGCACAAATGAAGCTACAATTGTACGGGGCCCACCATTGCCATACTGTCCGCATCACTCCGGGGTAACCAAAAATGGTCAAAGAGGTGGGGATTAGACAGAGCTAGAAATGCCTGTAGTTGAATCAGCTGGAAGGTGAGGTGCAGCGAGACCTCACTGTCACTCGAGTGGCCTTAATTATACAAAACTTTAGGGCTTAATATAAATGCAAATGGATGAGTTATAAACAAAATCACCTCCCTTACAGTCGTCATGAAAGGTAATATTAGCTATATACATCAAAATATTTTTTGCACCAGGCTGTAAACACCTTTATTTCTGCTGTAAAATTGGGAATTTTACCATTGAATTCAATAGAAATGTGCTCTGTTTTGTAGCCAGCCTCTAGTGGCCTTTCGATGAATTGCAGTTTCAGTTATTTCTGTATTAGCTTCACGAGGGAGAGCAGGAGGTCACCGCTTGGTCAAAATAAGTAAACTCTGGTTATATGCATGTACTTTTTTTCAGAATAACATCTCTTTAAAACAATAGGAATATCGACAAAGGAAAATTAAGAGCTGTTTAAAATGATTTAAGACATAACACATTATTTTAGTCAATTTAAAATTTTTTAATGCCTAAATTTTTTAAGACACGAGTCCCATGGGATGATGAAGACTACAACTCCCAAGATTCCACACTCAGTCACGCCATCATCACACTAGGCATCAGCCTATGCACTGTGCCTATAAACAGTAATTCACTGTCAACTTCTACAGAGCTGTATAAAAGGCATACTCTCAGTTCTCACTTAGGTATTTTCCTTTACAGTATTAATGTAGATTTTTTTTGAGGATGGTAAGCATCATGGGTCATAAGCAGGTATTGTTCTGACCTCCTGGCAGGCGGGAACACAGTTTTTGGCCTCTCTGATTCGCTCCCACAGCGGGGAGTTTCCTTTCCATGCCAAAGACTCCAGCACCTGCTCCTCGACATGGTTCAGATGTTTGACCACCTCCCGGAAAAGACTCTCCTCAGCTCGTACCAACACCTCGATCACCTTTGAACAAGATTAAAAGGCTTTTTTAAGCCATGGTGTAGTCAAAAATGAAAAAGTCTTTCCTTAGCATTTTTAAAAACATTCTCATTTACACCTGAACATTTTGAAAGTGATTTTCGTTTACACATATATCCGAGACCAGCAATAACACTGTATTACCCACACCCAGTAGTTGGTGCTGTATATTAAATAGTAGTCTCTCTCTATAATCTACCTTGTAAAAGTGATAAGCGGGGAGGTCAAAGATTTGCAGGACTCTGGGAAACTCTCCTGGTGGTCTATAGGAGAAGATGACGATCTCCAGACAGCAGGCGATCAGCGAGCGGTGAAACACATCCTGCTCCAGAACGCCCTGAGACACATGAGATGACACTCAGAGGACAGAACGAACTAAAGTCTGCAGGAAAATGGAGATGAAACCTACAGACAGGTCCACGTCTCCAAGACGTTTCTTCTCCTGGTTGATGATCACCTCCAGGGATTTATAGTAAAGTGCCTCTGCCAAGCAAAAATACTTCACTGCGATATCTGTAAAACACGACAGGCCCAAATAAGATGATGCAAGGGTTTAAACTGTGGAAACAAGGGGTTAGCTCACCCAGAAATTTCAATTATGTCATTAATTTCTCACCCTCAAGTTTATTCGTCTTCAGAACACTAATTAGGTTTACTTAATTTGATTGCAATGCAATACCGTGCACCTTTTGAAATTATTGCAAAAAGCGCAATACAAATAAATGTGAAATGAAGATATATTAGATCAAATCTGAGAGCTCCCTCATCCTACATAGACAGCAAAGGTCCCGGGACACTTAAAGGCCAGAAAAGGAAGCAAAAACATTGTGAAAACAGTCTATGTGCATTATATGAAGCTGCAAGAATGCCGCTAAAAAATGGTTTGCCAATGCTTCCACATCAGATCAGGGTGCGCATTTACTATGGACAGTGTGTACTCTACAGTACATACACTGCCTGACAAAAGTCTTGGTCCCAGTTGTAAGAGCGACGAATAATAACGTGACTTCGAGTTGATCATTTGGAAAAGTGGCAGAAGGTGGATTTTACTGATGAATCATCTGCTGATCTGCATCCCAGTCATCACCAATACTGCAGAAGACCTACTGGAACCCGCATGGAGCCAAGATTCTCAGAGAAATCCGTCAAGTTTGGTGAAGAAAAAGTCATGGTTTGGGGTTACACTCAGTATGGGGAGATCTGCAGAGTGGATGATCAACATCAACAGCCTGAGGTATCAAGACATCTGTGCTGCCCAGTACATTACAAACCACAGGAGAGGGACAATTCTCCAGCAGGATAGCGCTCCTCATACTTCAGCCTCCACATCAAAGCTCCTGAAAGCAAAGAAGGTCAAGCTGCTCCAGTATTGGCCAGCCCAGTCATTATTGAGCATGTCTGGGGTTAGACGGTGGAGGAGGAGATGTTGAAGATGAACCCATAGAATCTTGATGAATTCTGGGAGTCCTGCAAGTGATTTGAGTCATGTCAGAGATGTATGGATGCAGTCCTACAAGTAGAGGTCTGCATTAATGCATAAATTTCCGAATAAAGCGCGGGAGCGGTGGGTAACAGGTTTAATTTGGGACGGGAGCGGGCTGTCTAGCAATTTCGCTCCCGACTCCCGTGCGAGGACGCGTATGTATGTGTGTAAATGAAATAGCGCGATGCTGTGTTTAGCTTGTTTGTTGCTGTGTGTGTATGTATGTGTGTGTGCGCGCACGTGCGAATGAGAGAGAGCTTTGCCTGTGTGTGTGCTTGGTGCTTATGTATGTGTGTGTGTGTGTTTGTGTGTTAGTGCACGCGCGCGTGAATGAGATAGAGAGCTTTGCCTGTGTGTGTGCTTGGTGCTTGTGTGTGTGTGTGTTAGTGCGCGCGCGCACGAATGAGCAAGAGAGCTTTGTCTGTGTGTGTGTGCTTGGTGCTATGTGTGTGTGTGTGTTTATACAGTCAGCTTGTTATAGGCTGTCTGGACTCTTTATAGCTGCCCCCCCACCCCTACCGCTCTTTAGCGGGATCGGGCACGGCAGGTAGAAAACGGGGCGGGGCGGGCAGCGGGACAACAAATGCTTAATATAAGCAGGAGCGGTCGGGTTGGGGCTAAAACCTGGCGGGTGCGGGCGGGAGCGGGATTCAAAATTTAGTCCCGTGCAGATCTCTACCGCCAAGCTCAGACACAATATTCATTCTGTCTCCACTGCAGCAGGACTTTATATTCTATACTGGACATTATTTCTGTTCAGTGATGAGACTTTGGTCTAAGCAAAGTCAGACGTTACTGTCCTAATGACATCAGTCAAAATCAAGGCATGATCATATTTTATTTTGGCTAAATTTGGAGGCCTTCGCCTTTCATATAATACACTTCTGATACCAAATGATCAAATAGAAGTCAGGTTATTATTTGGTGTTCATAAAACTTGGATATGCAACAAGACTTGTAGTAAATGCACACACTGACCTCACCATGGGCAAACAAAGTCTTATTTACAGGGTTTTTCGGTGCACTAAGTTGTGATTATGAACCACTGAAGTCACATGGACTTATTTGATTATGTTTTTGGTTTGTTTTCTGCACTTTTAATTAATGAGGATCTCAGATTTCATCTAAAATATCTTCAGTTGTGTTCAGAAGATGAATGGACTGAGATGACATGATGGTGAGTGATTAACAACAGAATTTTACTAATCTTTAAGCTGTATATATGACTTATATATAAGTGTAAAGATTGTAAACCTCTCGCCAGGCTCTTGTTGTCGTCTCCGGTTCCCTCATAATTCTGAAGGAAAATCTCGGACATCTCCTTCAGTCTGGCTGCTACTGACTCTGTGGGGTCTCTTATGCAGGATCTGATTGTAAACAAAAATACCAGAGACTCGAGTGCACTTCACATATCACTGCATGCAGGTTAATCTCAGCTCAATGCATACACGACTTTGGCAAATACATCTGTTTGGAATATCTATAATCTAATGTTGTCTAAAGTGTCGAGTTTGGTACCAATCTGATGACCTCCACAGCCAATCACAGTCATTTCTGGTGAGTGTGTGAACACGATAACCAATCAGCGCTCAAATGTTAACAGGAAATGGACGTTTTTAAAATTTCAGTATCGATAAGTAGCAAACACGATACTTTTGATTACTACTATAATCTGAACACACTGAATTCACTTGCGTGACTTTTGACTGGAATCAGCGGCATTAAACCATCACAGATATATCAACATTTACCCCAAGACTGGTGGCTAATTAAAGGGAATCTATGATGCAAATCACCTTTTGTAAGCTGTTTGGACAGAACTGTGTGTAGTATAGTGTGTCCACAGTCATATTGGGGTGATATAAAGAAAATAGGATCTAAAATAGGATCTAAATCCCTCCCATTCTGAGGCCCACATTGTGTGTGACTCATCGTTGCCGAGAGGCTTGGATTAACTACACAACAAATACATCAAATAATCATTGGGAAAGTTCTTACTGTAGTAACGAAGATCTGCTTCAGTCTTGTCTGTCACTGTGCTGTTTATCTAAGTGAAGGCTACATGCATCAGAGAAATACTGAGAGATCTCTGTGGCTCTGACATGCTCGTGGAAATGGTGGTCAGGGAGAACCAGCTCATTTGCATTAAAGGCACAGGCAACAAAAACAGCTACAATGTCTTAACAGATCATTCATTCATTCATCTTCTTGTTGGCTTAGTCCCCTTATTAATCCATGGTCGCCACAGTGGAATGAACCGCCAACTTATCCAGCTAGTTTTTTACGTGGCGGATGCCCTTCCAGCCGCAACCCATCTCTGGGAAACATCCACACACACATACACTACGGACAATTTAGCCTACCCAATTCACCTGTACCACATGTCTTTGGACTGTGGGGGAAACCGGAGCAACCGGAGGAAACCCACATGAAGGCAGGGAGAACATGCAAACTCCACACAGAAACGCCAACTGAGCCGAGGTTCGAACCAGCGACCTTCTTGCTGTGAGGCGACAGCACTACCTACTGCGCCACTGCCTCGCCCTTAACAGATCAAACTGTTGGTGGGTATTTTAAGCGGAAACATTACACAAAAGACCAATTAAATCTTGAAAAGTGGTAAAATAGGTGCCCTTTAAAGTGAATCAGGTTTGTGGCTGGTCAGTATCTGCATGGGAAACCTATGATGAAGCCCACTCTGTGCTTTAAAGAGGTCATTGGGGGGCTCAATCTGTTGTCTGTTTGTGTCCTAAAGGCAGCAGGTGTGCCTGTTTTTTCCACCATTTGATCTATATTGTGTACATGTCTGCGTAGCTTTCAAAGTATACTCAACTGCAGAAGAACATGACAGATGTGTTTGACACATGCAAATTCTGTTCTTCTGGTTGAACGTTCACCTCGGGCCTTCACCTGAGACATTACAGGCGGCCGTACAGAGCATTTTTGACTGAAGTAAATAATTCTAGAAATTTTTTTTTTTCACACTAAGCTACTTGAAGTGCCTGAGCAAAGATCTACAGGAGTCAGGTTTGACTAACACTAAACACATTCGTATATATAACTGATAATGACTATAACTATGCTAATGTACAAAGAAAATAATGACAATATTGTGTCTTAAAGGGAAGCTCTTATGCAAAAAAAACACCTTTGTATGAGGTTTAAACACAGTTGTGTGTCAGCAGTGTGTGAATATAACACACTCATAATAGTCGAAATTAATTAATTGTACTTTTTATAAGACTTGATTAAAGCAGTCTGCAGAAACACTTTGATTGACATTCTCCCTTTGTATGATGTCATCAGAAGATAAAAGCCCCGCCCACTAGTGATCATCTCTCTCCCATGAGCATATTACATCAGTCTTGTTGTTGAATCTGCCACTATGCTGACACACAGGCATCTGTAGCTCCTCCCTCTTTTAAAAAGAGCACAGCCTCATTTGCATTTAAAGCGACAGTCACCAAAACGCCACACAATTAGGATCAAGCCTAAAAGGGTCAGTTTCAGAGAGATATAAAGCATTATTTGTGTGGGGTTTTAAGCTTAAACTTCACTACACACACTCTAGAGACATCAGAGATGTATTTTACATCTTGTTAACAGAGGCAAAATAGGTCTCCTTTAAGTGCGGATGATCTGCATCTTACTGACTAACTCGCAGGATTACCTGAATATATCTCTGAGTTTGACGCTGGGCCTGTATTTGAATCCCGTCAGCAGGGTGTGCAGTCGGCCCACACTCTGCATGGCGCTGGAAACAGGAGTCCCCACAATGCTCTCCGGCACGTACCTCCTGCCTGTCAATGGAGTGGACACTCTGAGGGCAGACGCCTGTGAAACAGACACATCCACTCATAAGCATGACTCCATTTCCGGTGTATTCATTTGGTAATGTTTGCACGTGCCGTCATCGAGTTCTGCAGTGGGTTGTTCGCTCTGTCCTGGTTCTCTATCCCTTCGTAAGGTCCTGGTGTGCCGATGTCTTCTCTAGCTCCATCTCCCAGAAATATTCGCTCATCCAGAGAACCGGATGATAGGACATGTTCTTCATACACACGGTTCAGAGACGCCCTGAGGAAAGATCAGTTCACAAGGTCACACTCACAGATATTTGACTGAATAGAATATGCGTATTTGGCGTGCTGTCCGGGGAGAGGGCTCTGAGCTCGGGAAGACACCCTAACTTGTGTTATTCCAGTTATCAGGATAAAGAGAGATAGGGTCTGAGCGCACCCGGCACCAGAACACTCCCCCCTCAGATTTTAATAGGTTTAATAGTGTGGAGTTGGGGTGGTGGAGGGACGCTGAAGTCGAGAGAAAATAGAGGTATGACGCGTTTGACTATTTCTAGAGGTTTGCTCTTGAGCTGATTGGATAATAGAGTGATTGTGTGTGTGATGAATAAGCCTCGTCAAAGACTGATCGTGCTCATCCCGAAATGAGTTTATAAAACATCACATTGTAAACGTCTGGAGAAATGTTGGAGGTGTTTATGAGGAGTGTTTAATGTTGATGCTTACAGACTGTCACCGAAATTCACTGGCTCCAAAAATCCTGTCAGCGTGTCCTCCTTTCCTTTCAGAATCTGCGGGAGAGGAGATAAGGCTCATTTTGAGGACACATTTCATTGCCACCTGGTGGCTATTCATGGTATTGTTCCCAAAAAATATCTCCATTTAAATAATAATTAAAAAAAAAATCTTTTATTTGCACAACGATGGCAGTTTTGAAGCTTGTAAATCACATTTAAATAGTAGGTCCCGGGAGTCTCCCATATCCCGCCACACTCCCGTTTTGTTATATCTCCCGGAAAACTCCGGAATTTCACCCCCCACCCCCAGTTCCTTAGCTTTTTGGTACAGTCTCCAACTCAACCCCCACCCGCTGCCCTCCCTGGTCTCTAATTTGTTACTTAGACCACCACCATGACACTCAATCCCCCAAATTCCCCCGGTCTCTTGGAAATTAAACTGTTATTAAAGGGTTATGAAACACCAGAACACATGTGTTGAGCTGTTGACAGTGGTATATGTGTCCCACACTGCTAAAAACACTATTAGGACACCTATATTTCACTATAAAGTGTAAACTGGTTGTTTTTGCGTTATTTCAAGCAAATTCGTACTTCCGGTTTGAAAGAATTTTTGAAGCTGCGTCACGGTCATGAGATAATAGCGTGTATTCCAGCGTGCAGACTGGACGTCTGTGCCAGAGTGTGTCTTATTACGTCTTACAGTGTGCTGCATTAATGCATGAGTAAGGCTTGGTTCAAACCAATCAGCGCGCTCCATTGTGCAACTTCATTAATATTCATTACTGTAACAGTGCTTAGACGACAGACGTTGTGTTGGCAAAACAAGCGTGAAGTGTTGCTTTTATAGTTTGCTGCAGTGAAGTTTTGTTTTCATTTTCTCTCTGTGAGAGCGCAGCTGGAGTCACGTGTGGATTAACAGTGTACGCGACGCTCGACAACAATAACTTACGTGTCTAAGGAGGATTATTGTTTACCTGAGAGCTGTTCTCATCTGCAAACGCTGAGATCCGGATTCGCTTGTAGTCTTCGCTTAATAAAGGAGCGGCTCTAGTTGCTGGTGATTGTGGAGATTTGGTAAGTGAGCGGCCAGTGCTCTTTGTTTATTCAGTTTGTTCGTATCGAACTAACAATTGCACCGAGTGTAAACATGTTAGCACCACAACCAAACTTTAACCTCAAGTAGGATTTTCACCGCATTTTATGACCGGAATAACACACGCGGCTTTCTGACGCTACCTGCTGTGTGTATCTAAGTTTCCGGGAAATGCTGAGTTTTTTTTTCTCTCATTCGCCGTGCGGTATCAAACATTGCATGAAAAATGCACGCTTAGAGCAGTTCCTCGAATCAAATATCTCGTTTGTCACAAGGGGCATGAATGAATTCCCTGAATGAAAGAGCCAAACTGCAGTTAAAATCCACCATTTAATAATTTGGCAAATGATTCGACTACAGATGTCCATGTGAACACAGTCACATTGTCCGCTGTGGTTGTGTGTTTTGACTCTGAAAGTCAGCGCGCCCAAATAGACACTCCCACACCATCCCACTTTAGTTCCTTAGACACTCCCCCCTAAACAGAGCCGGACACGCCCACTTTTGAGACTTTTTCCGAAGTAGAGATGTGAAAACACCCTGCTGAAATGAGGGGGTTTCATGGCCCTTTAATGACAAATGTTGGCAGGTATGATAAAGAGGCATAATATTGGAAGCGTCCATCCTCGTGTCTGGTGTATTTCCAGTACCTTTCGCTCAAACAATTTCTTAATGAAGGGTTTCCAGAAATGCTCTTTAGCTCCTTTGGCCTCCAGCACCAGACCATCGTGAAGCTCACAAAGCTGCTCTATGAAACATAACGAACCCGGGCCCGGCTTATAATCTTTACTGTTGAAGTCCTCAGGCAACCCTGCGCACAAAACAAACACAAACCAATGTTAGTTTAAGCTTCTGCTGTCTGGAGAAACGGGTTCAGACTGAGCGCTGCGTGTGCGGGAGACCTTTAAAGGCTGGGTTGAGCAGATCTTTCCGGCTCGAGCACAGCAGCGCGTTACAATAAACCAGATCCAGAGCACAGAGCAGCAGATGATACGAGTTCACCAGGTCATCGCTGATCATTGGGAAGTTTCCTACAGGACAGGGGAGACATCAGATATTCATGAAACACAAGCTGAACACATTTCTGTGGACATTTTTCAGAAAGCTGTTCTCATAAAAATGCACACGTTCTTGGAATTGTTGGTGTTTTAGTTGGCATGAATGAAATCTACAACTATATACCGAGGCATAGCTGAATAATAAAAGCTCAATACATGGAAATGGCCATCAAACACCACTGTTAACAATATATAAAGTTTTAAAACCCTAATGAAAAACAGTCCAGTTGCAACAAAACATCCTCAGGGGATCGTTAATATGCACAACAAAGGCAGTGCAACATCTCCTAGTGAGCCTACAGCAATGCTCGTTGTTTATCCTTATTTTAAAATGGATCTAAGCTTTAAACATGCTTTATATGTGGGACTCTTATTTTGAAATCAGGACATGCATGAATACTCAGGGGTAGTTATTTAAAGCAGGCAGAAATGTGTCACATCTGTTTAAAGCTTGTCCGAATGCAAAATGCAGGATATACGGATTCAAAAATTTTCAGATCGCCATATCGTCCCCCTGTGAGATCGCTGAAACACGATACTATCGCTGCAGTGTTATGTTTATTTTTATACAACAGTTCTGTCTGGTTCTCGAATCTGATTGGCTGATAGCCGTGATATATTTAAGTAATATCAGCACCCGTACAGCCTCTTTACCCTTTGTGTATTACTCCGCCCACATACAGCCTGCAGAAAGCAGACACTACAGATCTAAAGCTTAAAAGATGCTCGCTCAGCTGTTTACTGTCAGCTTATGATTTGAATCCAACGCGGAAGAAAGTAGTTCCTCAAGGGTTTTTGAGATTCTCCATGTTTGATTTTGTTTTTATTTACACAATTATGCCGTCAAACTGTTGTATAAACGCAATATCACACGAGTAGCAGTGCGATATGGCTGTATATCGGCACTGGTGGGGGCACTAAGGCAACGCACGCCTCCCACCAGTGCCGATATACAACCATATTGCACTGCTACTCGTGTGATATTGCTCATATATGTAATATTTTATTATTATATTTAATCGTATCTAAACATATTTAATAACCTTTTGGTTGATTTTTAAAAAACTTCTTTAATAACCTACTGCATTTTCATTACGTTTGATCGTGGATAATAATTCATGTGGGTGTTTCCCAGTACTGGGTTGCGGCTGGAAGGGCATCTGCTGCGTAAAACATATGCTGGAATAGTTGGCGGTTCATTCCGCTGTGGCTCCCCCAGATTAATAAAGGGACTAAGCTGAAAATAAATTGAATGTTGTGTTTTTTAACATGACTCTAAGAGCCTGACTTGAAACTTTGCTTATAAAGAGTGAAGTTTAGTATGAACTTGTTTCCTCAAATGAAACTAAAGATGCGTCTAAAGCAGAACAGAACTGAGCACAATAGTGTTGAGCAGGAAAGCACTGGCGATCACAGTATGAACATATATCAAGCAGACAGGCAGCAGGAAAAGTCTGCAAAAATCAGCCTGGGCCGCTACGCCACGGTGTTTGGATTTACAGCTTCCAGGTTAACTTATGTAGTTTAAAGGAGACCTATTATGCGCCTTTTACAAGATGTACAATAAGTCTCTGATGTCTCTAGAATGTGTGTGTGAAGTTCCACCTCAGAATACCACACTGATAATGTTTATATCTCTCTGAAACTGACCCTTTTAGGCTTTGATCCTAATTGTGGTGTTTTGGTGACTGTCGCTTTAAATGCAAATGCTCTTTTCAGAAGAGGGCGGAGCTACAGATGCCTGTGTGTCAGCGTAGTGTCAGATTCAAGAACAAGCGGCAACCTACCGCTCTCCCTCGTGAAGCAAATACTGAAGTAAACTGAAACTGCAATTTATTGAAATTCCGCTAGTCTTGCCTCCATGATAGAGCAGATTTCTATTGAGTGCACTGCTAAAATGGCCTTTACAGCAGAATAAAGGTGTTTACAGCCTGGTACAAGGAACGATTTTGGTGTATATAGCTAATAATACCCTTCATGACAACTGTGAGGGGGTGAATTTTTTTATAACTCATTAATTACTCATTAATTTATATACTTATGGATACTTACCATATCTTTTACAGTCTATGTTCAAGACTAAAGCCTGGTTTATACTTCTGCGTCAAGTGACCGGCGTAACCCACGGCGCATGCAACGCGCGTAGCTGTGCATTTATACTTCTGCGCGCTGTCTCTGTTGGTCTGCATTACCACTTCCGAAACGCTAGTGGGCAGTGAGGTGTAAATGTTCCTCTGTGTTGAGTTTCTTCACTGCTGTGTTGCTTTTCCTGAACACTTCCGGGATGTACAAGTGGCTCAAACTCGCTCATTTTGAGGCAGGAACCGGCGGACGTGCAACAACTGTAACTATGAGGTAAATACAAAACAAAAATTTCCATCCGGAGCTCCTTCACGGGACTCCACACTTGTAAACAATCGCGTCCAGCTCGCACCATTCGCGCGGCTCTCGGTCCCGCCCAGACTCGTCAGCGCTACCAAGCCGACCAATCACAGAGCTTGCGCTACGTGTCGTTGCGACGTGTAGTTACATTTATTGAGAGGTGCACGTCAGCGACGCCGATAGCCACGGCGAAGGGCTATGTGTCAGTGCCGTAGCATACGCCGGCGTTTGACGCAGAAGTATAAATCAGCCTTAATGATGACAGGATGTTTATTTTTTAGAATGAGCTGTCTCTTCAAGAGCAAATCTTCTTGGCTCCTTATTGATCAGCTAAAAAGGCTAAACATAAAATACCAAGTAAATTCAGCGTTTGTTTGAATTCATGCTGTAATAAAATATGAAGAAATAATAATAATAAAAAATGATTATCGAAGCTTGCGTTACAAACATTTTTTGGCAGAAAAACATCATGTTACTTCCTGTGGGTTTGTTATTTGTAGTTAAATTTGTAAAAATAATTTTCCCTCCAGTACAACTTTTTATTATTTTTCTAACACGTCCCACATTTTTAGACATAATAGTTTGAATAACCTAATAATATTAATTTTCCTTAAGCTTAGTTCCTTTATTCATCAAGGCTGATTTACAATTCTGCGTCAAACGCCGGCGTATGCTACAGCGCTGACGCATAGCCCTTCGCTGTGGCTGTCGGCGTCGCTGACGTGCACCTCTCAAAAATTGTAACTACACGTCGCAACGACTCGTAGCGTAAGCTCTGTGATTGGTCGGCTTGGTAGCGCTGACGAGTCTGGGCGGGACCGAGAACCGCGCGAATGGCGCGAGCTGGACGCGATTGTTTACAAGTGTGGAGTCCCGTGAAGGAGCTCCGGATGGAAAGTTTTGTTTTGTGTTTACCTCATAGTTAAAGTTGTTGCACGTTCGCCTGTTCCTGCCTCAAAATGAGCGAGTTTGAGCCACTTGTACATCCAGGAAGTGTTCAGGAAAAGCAAAACAGCAGCGAAGAAACTCGACACAGAGGAACTTTAACACCTCACTGCCCACTAGCGTTTCAGAAGTTTTAATGCAGACCGACAGAGACAGCGCGCAGAAGTATAAATGCATAGCTACGCGCGAAAACACCCATACACAATCATTTGCACTCATACACTACAGACAATTCACCCTACCCAATTCACCTAGCACATGTGTTTGGACTCTGGGGGAAACTGGAGCACCCACGCGAACACGGGGAGAACATGCAAACTCCACACTGAAATGCCAACTGACCCAGCCAGGACTCGAACCAGTGACCTTCTTGCTTTAAGGCGACCGTGCTAACCACTCCTCTATAATAATATATTAAATATTGATTTTCAAATGCACAATAAAATGTATTGCATATTTTATGCAAGCTGTACAGTAGCTGTCAAGTTAATGTCAGTCAAGTTATTTACAGTACCTGTTTGTCGTCCCACAGATATGACGGCTCTGCATCTTTAAAGCTCGATGGGCTCTTTCCTCAGTGTGTGTGTCTGCAGAATGAGGGATTGTTCCTCAGGTTCAGGAGCACAGAGAGAAACTGGGCTTCACCCAAACACAGGCAAGCCCTGACTTGTCATCTGTGCTGCTGGTTGCTAAGCGACACACGTGAGGAAATAATGCACTCCTGCTGTGCTGCACTCTGCTTCTACATGGAAGCTTTACTCTTTGCCTTCATATAATATACAGTTAAAGTCACAATTATTCGCCCTCCTCTGCATTATTTTTTCTTTTTCAAATATTTCCCAAATGGTGTTGAACAGATCCAGGAATTTCTCACAGTATTTCCTTTAATATTTTGTTCTTCTGGAGAAAGTCTTATTTGTTTTATTTCAGCTAGAATAAAAGCAGTTTTTAATTTTTAAAGGCATTTTAGAGTCAATATTATTCGCCCCCTTAAGCTATATTAGTTTTGGATTGTCTCCAGAGCAAACCACTGTTATACAACGACCTGCCTAATTACCCTAACTTTACCCTAATTACCCTAGTGAAGCCTTTACATGTCACTTTAAGCTGAACACTAGTGTCTTGAAGAACATCCAGAGATGTCCAAACTATGTCGCCATCCCATCTGAGAAGAAAGGGAGAATGATGGCGAGGTAGAGATTGTCATTATTTTTATTATGGTGCGATCCTCGACTAGTCAAGTTGGCGTTTCTTTGTGGAGTTTGCATGTTCTCCCCGTGTTGGCGTGGGTTTCCTCCGGGTGCTCCGGTTTCCACCACAGTCCAAACACATTATTATTTCCTTTATTTAGCCAGGAGATCACATTGACACAGTACTGTCTCTTCTTCCAGTGAGACCTGGTCAAGATGGCAGGCAGCACATAATGTTTCATATAAAAATCACAAACAATACCACAAAATGACAAAATCACCATTCTTCAAAACATCAGCTCATAAAAAACAATTGCAGGTGTCCTTTAAAACGTTGTATAAAAGATGTTTAAAAGTACTCGGAGTCGGAAGAGTGTCAAGATTGAGCTGATTTTGCAGGTCATTCCAAGCCCTGGGAGCGTAAACGGAAAAAGCACGTTTGCCGAGTTCTGATAGTACCCTTGGAACTGTTAGACGAATACATGAACCAGATCTAGTGTGTTGGTTGTTGGTGTGAAATGTTAATAAATTAAAAATATAGGATGGTAATTTACCTAAAAGAGCCTTTAAAATAAATAAGTACAGATGTAATTTTCTCCTTTGATATAGAGATAACCAGTCTAAGGAATCATACAAAATACAGTGATGCGTCCGTGAGTCTGCACCTGTCACAAAGCGTATTGCTGCATGATAAACAGAATCTAATTTTCTTAATAGGGTAGCGGTTGCGTGCATGTAGAGATGATCACCATAATCCATTATAGACAGAAATGTACTCTCTACTAATTTTTTTCACAAGAAAACAATTTCTTGACCGGTATAAAAAACCTAACTTTGGCCTAAGCTTTTTCAGTAACTTGTCAATGTGTACATCAAAGGCATATCTCTCATCAATCCAAACACCTAGATATTTATAAAAGCTAACTCTTTCTATTTGAACACCGTTCAGAGTTGTTATTGTCTGATATGTTGACTTAGGCCCCGTTTACGCTTGTGCGTTTTAGTTTTAAAACGGCGTTGTAGAATGAAAACGATCCGCGTCCACACTCGCATTTTACCCAGCGTTTCTGAACAGCTCTCCGTCCACACCAAAACGCTGAAAACGCACATCACGTGACCACACACACACTCTCGGCAAGCACTCCAGCATTTCTACCCAGATGAGAGCTCTGCTTGTCAGACTGCTCATCACGCATCTCCCGCTGCATCTAATCTCACTATATTTGCTAAACGTGATATTTCATTCATGTTGTTGTCTTTATCTAACGACATATTCCCTGACTTTGGTCATTGGAAACTATTAAGCTACTTGTTCACGGGTAACATGTTTTGGTTAAGCGCAAAGATAAGTTAATGATTAATCCAGGTACATTGACTGATCACTTGCCTTTATTTCCTACAATGTATAAACTTATTGTATGTTATACTTTTATAATTGTCGATTATTAAAACTGATATTCAGCAAAAGAGAGGGTGCATTTGGTATTTTCACTGAAATTAAAAGGAGGTAGTTAGGCTCCGTTTTGTTATAAATATCCACACAGTGAAGATGACGCTCATATATGCAGCACGACGCCTCAACATTTCTGCTGTCTGTTTAGTTTTCTAATATAAAAAAAAAAAGGGGCAGTTCCTTAAATCATGTTTACATTTTACTGTTGAGAAAGTGAAACAACGTAGCCAGGGTGATGTGAATGAAGTTATAAAGTACACTGTTCCCTTTGAAGATTTACCCGTGTCCTCGGTATGTTTTCCATATCAAACTGAGAAGGGGGAGACTGCAGCCTTGATCAAACTTGCGAAGTCTTAACTTACAAGAAGAGGATGCGAGACTGAACTGTGTGTGGGCTACTTAATATTGAGGAAAAGCCCCAATCAGATAGGCGAACGTTAGGCGAAAGTACACTGCAATACTTGAAAAGCAATCTGTAGATGCTGTACAGCTTGGTTTAAAGAATGTGCTGCTGTAGGGGAACTGATCAACTATATTGGCTGTAGTGTATAAGTGTGTGTGTGTGTGAATGTGAGAGTGTATAGGTGTTTCCCAGTACTGTCTCTGCTGGAATAGTTGTCGGTTCATTCCACTGTGGCAATCCTTGATAAATAAGGGACCAAGCCGACGGAAAATGAATGAATGAATTGCTTTTTTAATTGCAAAACAATCCAGCTTTATTCTTTTAATCCTGGTTGATTGTTATTTATACATGTGTGTGCATATACACATGGTTCCCCCATTTAATGTCCATCAAGGGAGCTCAGCATGCCTGATCTTGCAGAAATAAGGACAACAATAAAGCGCAGACCGGATGATTCTGCTGAATTGTGTTCATATGTGATGAACTGCTGTCCTGCTGATCTCTGACTGAATCAAACATGCCTGAACAGGCGCAGATAATCACACGGGTCACATGATCAACCCTCAGCACTCTCAGCCAATCAGAGGCAGAGCTGCTGTTTAGCGTTTGACCAGTGGAGAAGGAAAAGAGCTCAATAATAAACTACTCATCATAATCCCTTCAGCGTTCACACACACACACACACACACACACATGGTTGTCCTTTTCAACACAACTGAAACTAAACTCTTTTTTTGACAGTAATATACATTATATATATATATATATATATATATATATATATATATATATATATATATATTCAACACTGTATGGCTGCGTCTCAATCAGCACCCTTGTTCACTAGCCAGTGCATTGATCAGGCCAACCATCTTAAGTGCTGCCTAAATCACAAAATTCTTCCAGTGCACTAAATGTTCAACACCTTGAAAAGTCCCATGATGCACAGTAAAATCAAGATGCATCGATAAACGATATATAAACTCGCCGGCCACTTTATTAGGCACACCTTACTAGTACCGGATTGGACCCACTTTTGCCTTCAAAACTGTCTTAATCCTTCATGGTAGAGATTCAACAAGCTACTGGAAGTGTTCCTCATAGATTTTGCTCCATATTGACATGATAACATTACATGGTTGCTGCAGATTTGTCGGCTGCACATCCATGATGCCAATCTCCTAATCCATTACATCCCAAAGCTGCTCTATTGGATTGAGCTCTGGTGACTGTGGAGGCCATTTGAGTACCGTGAACTCATTGTCATGTTCAAGAAACCAGTCTGAGATGATGACATGGTGCGTTATCCTGCTGGAGTTGGATGGAGACACTGAGGTCATGAAGGGATGGACATGGTCAGCAGCAATACTCAGGTAGGCTGTGGCGTCGACACCATGCTCAATTGGATGCTCTGATGTTCTGATGCCGCTTTGAAGTGAAGCAGGTCATCTTGACCAGGTCTATATGCCTGAATGCATTGAGTTGCTGCCTTGTGAATGGCGGATTATAAATGTGTGTTAACGAGCAGTTGGACGGTTGTACCTAATAAATTGGCCGGTGAGTGTATGTGCCCTTAACGGAAGTTCGGAAACACAACACATGACTGACGTGACCCAAATCATCCAACACAACGACAAACGAGAGGCGTTTCTCTAAAAAGAATTCACTATTTATTTATTTATTTTTAACATGAACAAATGTGGCTAGATAGGTTTGCAGCAAGATACGGCTCACAGCAAGAAGTTCACTGGATACAGTTGTCATTTCTGTGTGGAGTTTGCATGTTCTCCACATGTTGGCGTGGGTTTCCCCCACAGTCCAAACACATGCGCTATAGGGGAATTGACTAAATTGGCCATAGTGTGTGTGTGTGTGTGTGTGTGTGTGTGTGTGTGTGTGTGTGTGTGTGTGTGTGTGTGTGTGTGTGTGTGTGTGTGTGTGTGTTTATAAACTCCAGTTTTGATGATGTACAATGAGGATGCTCTCATATCACACTCAGTGTGTCCCACTGTGTAGTAAACTGACCTCATTGTGCCCTTACTAGTGCTCGAATTCATGGACACGACCTAATTTTGAACGAGCTCAGGAGCTAGCGCGCAGATTGAGATGCAGCAAGTGTGTTTATAAATGTAGCGTTTCTGTACCTTTAGCGTGTATGAAGAGGATCCAGCAGAAGTTGAAGACCTCAGTGACGGTGCAGGGATGACGTCTGGAGGCACAAATATTGGATTATTCACACAGTAAGGTTTTTTTTGTCATTTTTGTCTCCTTAAGCCTTTATGCTTCTTCCCAACAGGGAAGACCAGCAACAATCAAGAATGCATGATTATATGCTGTCATGGCTTTGCAATCATAACATGTGATTATAATGGAAGTCAATAGGGCAAAAACAGCCCCCAACAGTACACAACGGTTAATCATCAGTCTGTATACCTCTGTTTTCTGCCCCGGTGTGTTCTGGGTAGCTCGTCTGTGGGTGTCTTGAAGATGTCTCTGAATAAGGGCAGGTATTTCTTGAAGATGACGGAGGTGACGGTGAAGTTCCTCTCCAGTTTCTCTGTGCTCTGCTGGAAGTCTCTGGGCAGATTCGCCATGTCCTGCCACTTCTTCATCTTACTGAAGAACTCAATCAGGCTGGAAGACACAACAATCCCACTCAGACTCCACACATCACAGCATATTAGAGTATACGTGTGTAACATATATGTCCTAAATACTATACCATTCTACACTATTACTATACTATACTATACTATACTATACTATAATATACTGCACAATACATCATAATACAGTAGAATATTGTGCCATACTATTTTGTACTGTACTGGACTATAGTTTACTGTACTACACTGTACAATGGAACATACTACAGTGGCATACTATACTGTGCTATATACTATACTATTTGGTACAGTTCTATGTAAGACTATACGATACCATACCATGCCAAACTGAACACACTATGCTGTACTATACTATAATATACTATACTATACTACACTATACTATACTATACGGGACTGTTTTTCGACTATACTATACTTGTAAAGACTGTTCTATATAACACTGTAGAATACATATTCCTTACTATATTTGATTATACTATAATATACTACACTATACTAATAATATACATATTATATATATATATATAAAACTGTACAATAAACATTTCTTACTATATTTGTTTATACTACACTATACTATACAAAACTGTTCTGTATAACACTGTACAATACTATACTAATAATATACAATACTAATACTATACTGTACTATACTATTACTATTCTATAATTATACTTTATGGAACTGTTCTATATAACACTGGAATGCCTATTCCTTACTGTATTCGATTGTACTACACTATACTACTATACTGTATTCTACTATACTAAACTATACTATTCTATACTATACAGAACTGTTCTATATAACAGTGTACAATACACATTCTTTACTACATTTGATTATACTGTACTGTACTATACTACTATACTATGTTATACTATACTATACTATTACTATTTTATAACTATACTATACGGAACTGTACTATCTAACACTGCAACGCTATTCCTTACTATATTCGATTTTACTATACTAAAATATACAATACTAATACTATACTGTACTATACTAAACTATACTATTATAGTATATATATATTATTAAAATGCATATATATATATATATATATATATATATATATATATATATATATATAAATATATATATATATATAAATGTAATCAGATTAGTAGTGATTATTTCACTTTAATGATTGACTGCACAGCTCTACGGTATGAACTGCAGGAAGTGACAAGCTAAGAAGAAAAGCAGCTCTCTAAATCCCAGCTGATCTTGAAGTTGTCTTGGGAACATCACAATATGCTTGTGTGAGTTTGTGTGTGTGTGTGTGCATGTCTCTCTCTCTCTCTCTCTCTCTCTCTCTCTCTCTGTGTATTTATCTTCATCTGACTACAGTGTACCAAGTCCGTGTGTGTGTGTTCGTGTCTGTGTGTGTACAGACCTCTGCTGTGATGAGCGCAGGATCCTGGTCAGAGACACGTAGTTTCCCTCCGCCGTGCCTTTACTCATAGTGGGCACTGATGAGCGACACGCAACATACAGAGAACACGCCAACCAGTGCAGCTCACTGCCCTGAAACACAAACACACACAAATCAACCACAAACACAGCCGGACACTAAAACAGCTGCCCTCCAGCCAGACTTTACTTCCCAGTTATTGTTATATACTTTTATTTATTTAATGGTATCTTTGTAAGAATGTTCTTTGAGGTTGCATTTTCTTCTCAAAATGTGCTTTTCAGCTGATATTTTAGTACACCTATATAATAACGTTCTCTCAATGTTACTTTAGGTTGTTCTAAACATTGTTTAGGTTATATTATTTTCCTATATTTATTTTATAAATATTTAACAACTAGAAAACATGAACTTGTATTATGAAAATTACATTCTAGGGTTGTGCTTTATGCAACTATTATTCTGCAGTATGACAGAAAACAATCATTGTATCAAGTTGATATGCTGTCTATCACTGCTTTCATGATACAGTATTAGTCCTATTAGTCCTATAGTCCATATATTAGTGGTGCATATGCAATTAATCAGCATTAAACTTCACCCTAAAAGCCCAGTCTGTCTTTACTGTACACTCCTGAAGGTGTTCATTCAGATAAAGCCAGTGATGATGATGTCATGGAGACATGCGCATTATGCGGTCATGTCAGATGTTTAAAGAATGCTCTTTAATTGTATATTATCGTCCAATCATAAAATATTGTTCCATAAATGTCTGTCCAACCCTCTACCAACAATAACCTTCTAAAATATTTGCATTTATAGTTATTGTTTCTTATTTGATTTCATAATATATAACGCATAACATGTAATAATGTCCCGGAAATGTTCTGTATCATTCTAAGAATGTTCTTTTAGGTTGCATTTTCTTCCACCCATAAAATAACATGGTAAGAATGATCTCAAAATGTGCTTTTCTGTTGATATTTTAGTACACCTATACAATAACGTTCTCTCAATTTTAATTTAAGGTTGTTCTAAACATTGTTTAGGTTATATTATTTCCTTAATTAATTTTCTTTTTTTCAACAACTAGAAAACATGAACTTGTATTATGAAAATAACATTCTAGGTTGTGTTTTATGCAACTATTATTCTGTAGTATAGCAGAAAACAATCATTGTATTATGTCAGATGTTTAAAGAATGCTCTTTTTATTGTATATTATTATCCAACTTTAAAATATTATTGCATGAATGTCTGTCCAACCCTATACCTACAATAACATGCTAAAATTTATACTTTTATAGTTATTTTTTGTTATTTTTCTTCATAATATATAACTTATAACATATAATATTGTCCCGGAAATGTTCTGTATCATTCTAAGAATGTTCTTTTAGGTTGCATTTTCTTCCACCCATAAGATAACATGGTAAATGATCTCAAAATGTGCTTTTCAGCTGATATTTTATTACACATATTCAATAATGTTCTCTCAATGTTACTTTTAGGTTGCTTTTGCTGTTCTAAACATTGTTTGGGCTATTCATTTTCCTCCTAAACAGTTTAAAAATGCTGTAGAATTTATTTATTTTTTCAACAACTAGAAAACATGAACTTGTATTATGTAAAGACATTCTGGTTTGTGCTTTATGCAACTAATATTCTGCAGTATGACAGAAAACAATCATTGTATCAGGTTGATATGCTGTCTATCACTGCTTTCATGATACAGTATTAGTCCTGACATATGTTAGTGGTGCATATGCAATTAATCAGCATTTATCTTCACCCCAAAAGCCCAACCTGTCTTTACTGTACACTCCTGAAGGTGTTCATTCAGATAAAGCCAGTGATGATGATGTCACGCAGACACGCGCATTATGCGGTCATGTCAGACACATAACATGCACATTATTTAACACGGTAAAGCACATGATATATAGACAAAACACAAAACAAACACCTCTGAATGAATGCACTGTGCGCAGGCATTATAATCGCGTGCAGAAGGCCTGCATATAACCACTTGACTAACCTCCAGAGTGTAATTCTTGCTGATATTTTCATAACTCCTCCAGGCTCGGTTACTCGACTCCTCATCCATATTCAGATCTCGACACAGTTCTTCAAATGCATGTTTAGTTTTCCCCAATGTGTCTTCCTCCTCGCTCATTTTCGTGCGCAGCTTATGGATATCCGAGACAATCGAGTATTCGCGTGCAGTGTAATAAATATGGAGAAGCAGAGCGCTTTTAAATGAACAGGAATAGGATGAGAACGGAGTTTTTAGATGACAGCTCGAGCGACTGTACTCTTCTGCACGGTGGAGCCATTTAAATGTCCTTTGACTGACAGCTGCCCCTGCTGGATTTGAGTTACGCTGAGCGCGTGCGGATGCTGACTGAACGCTGAGCTGCGTTGCTTTTTTGACGTAAGTCTGTAAGTGAATTGTATTTTGGGTGTAAATCGGATCAGACGGAAGTGGAGGCTCCGCCCACTTCTGACTGTAATATGCCGTTTCCCCTTCACCGAGCTCATCATAAATTACACTTTTACGAGTTTAAACTTGTCAGCCTGCTTTTGGGCTTTAGATAACACTTTAATACAGTGCAGGAAGGAGATTAGATGCGTGTTATGTTTAATACTTCCTTCTCCGTACTGCAGAAAAAAAACATCACACTGCCATCCTGTGTGGGATTTGTTCATAGATAGGGTTTATTTTAACTAATAGGTGATGTGCCGCCATGCTAGAGATGAATTGATATTTTTAACAAAAAACAGTAGAATTTTAATGGAAAACAACAGCTGTTTTTGAGCGCTTGTTAGACGTCACGCGTAGGAACTACACTTCCCATGAGGCAGTAGCGGAAGTCGAGTCCTTTAAAGGGGAAGTAGACGGGTTGTTTGTTAGCAACTGTCGCTGTGGTCGGTGTGTGATGCTTTTAAATCGGTGAGATCATGTTTGAGCTAAAATATTTGTATTTAATGAAGGTTTGAAGTCTACTTCACCATTTTAACAGTGTTTGCTTTGAATTATTGGATTTGTAGTTTTAAAACGCTGCGTTGACCTTTCAAAAAGTCGTATCAGGTCGTAACGTTAATTCTTGTGGGACATGGTCATGTTATAAACTTTAAACGTTTAAATTAAATAATAATTACGGGTTCTGTATGCATTAGTACTATATATACGTTGATGCATGTTTAAAATAAACATTCTGAAGCCATTGCTTGTTTGTTAAGAACTAAGAATGACAGTAATTCATGTTGAGATATCACTATGCCATCTTCTTCTAATGTTTGTTGTATTATCTGTTTGTTTTCTTTTTCCATTTGAGAATTAAGGGATAACGTTCCAGCAATGCTGTTGTTGTATTCTCTTTAACAATAAAATAACGTTTCCAGAATGTTGCTGAAAGGTTTGCTTTCTTTGTTGACCAGTATGTTGTTTAAAGTGTTGCTTTAAAATAGATTGTTTTTATGCAGTGAAGTACAATAAATACCATAGGGATTATCTATTCTATAATGTTGTGTGTATATATATATATAATATATATGTGTATATAATATATATGTTTAATTATATTCATGATTCCATTTATGTAATTCATATTCTTTTCTATATTGTATTCTAGAATCTAAATTATATACAATATTATAATATATATATATATATATATATATATATATATATATATATATATATATATATATATATATATATATATATATTATAATATTGTATATAATTTAGACATTATATATATTATAATTATATACATTATATATGTATGCATGTATGTGTATGCATGTGTGTGTATATTGCTTTGTCCTTTATTCTTTCATCTTTAATCTTATGATTATTTACGTAGTGTTATAATAATAAACTCTAGCCTAAACGATAAAGTACGGACTCGCTTTAAGTATTTTTTCATTGTTGTAAGCCTTTTCTTTCCATATATGCTGAATGTTTATCATGACAATAATATTGTATTCCAAGCAGCTCCTTAAAGATGTTTTTTAGTAATGAAGTAATCAGCTACTATCCATATCTGTAGTATTTCTCATGCTCTCATGCTATATTTCTGTGTGATTTATTTGGTTTCAGACTAAACGATGTTTTCTCGTGCTGATGAAACTGCTGCTGATATTCCTGTTAGAGACACAAATGGAGCTGCATTACCAGGTCAGCTTATATATATGTGTGTGTTATATATATATATGTGTGTGTGTGTGTGTGTGTGTGTGTGTATATATATATATATATGTATGTATGTATGTGTGTGTTTGTGTGTGTGTGTGTGTGTGTGTGTATGTATATATATACACATACATACATACATACATATAAATATATATATATATATACATATATACACACCCACACACATATATACATATATATATGTATATATATATATAGGGATTTACAAGGACTAGATGTAGGAACTTTAATTTATTAGTCATTAAAGGGGACCTATTATGCAAAAATTCCTTCTACAAGGGGTTTAAACACAGCTGTGTGCTAGCAGTGTGTGAATATAAGCAGCTTCTAATGCTAAAGATGTATTAATTGTATTGTTTATAATCAGACTTGATGAAAGCAGTCTGCAGAAACACTTTGATTGACATTCTCTCTTTGTATGATGTCATCAGAGGGGGAAAGCCCCGCCCACTAGTGACCATCTTACCCTCATTAGCATAGGACATTAGTCTTTTTTTGAATCTGACACTATGCTGACACACAGGCATCTGTAGCTCCTCCCTCTTCTGTAAAAGGCACAATCTCATTTGCATTTAAAGCGACAGTCACTAAAGCGCCATAGTTAGGATCAAAGCCTAATTTCAGAGAGTTATAATCATTATTTGTGTTTTATTCTGAGGTGAAACTTCACACACACACTCTAGGGACATCAGAGACTTATTTAACATCTTGTAAATATGGGAATTATAGGCCACCTTCAATGTGAGGGATGTTTTTGATTGCAATTTGAAAGAGTTAAATTATCGATTTACATTGAATCCACACATGTCAATACTTTGATGTCAGGTTGATTGATTTATTCAAACCAGTTCTTTAATGTCAGTTTTGAAGTCTTTTCAACACCAAATGTGCTCTGCTTAGACCACACTGACTGCTGCATTATTAAAATGTGCATTATAATAAGAGTAAAGGCTGGTTTAATTAAACTGTGCTGCTGTTTTCAGACTCCCTGCTGTCTCAGAACATCAGAGAGAGGCAGAACGTGTCCAAGTTGAGTCGGGAGGAGCTGGAGGACAAATACCTGCGGCTGCAGGATGAAAACCTCACGCTTAAACAACACACATGCAAACAAGAAGACAAGATCCGCAGGTTTGAGCGCTCATTAGATTATAAACACACTGTTAATTCACAGGATCAGTGGATAGTTTATGAAATCCAGCTCGCAATACATTTTCTAAGAAATAATTG